>NW_027667575.1:0-48000 GCF_963924665.1 Micromys minutus
TACCGAGAATTTCTGCCTTTTTGCCTCTAAATTAGTGGAATTTCTGTCTTTTTCCCCCAAAACAAAGGGAATTTCTGTCTTTTTTGCCTCAAAATAAGGGGAATTTCTGAATTATTACCCCGAAATAAGTGAATTTTTTTCTCCAATTTTGCCCCAAAATAAGGGAAATTTCTGCCTCTTTGCCCCCAAATAATGGGAATTTCAGCATTTTTACATCAAAATAAGGGGAATATCTGCATTTTTGCCACAAAATATTAGGAATTTCTGACTTTTTGCCTCAAAATAAGGAAAATTTGTGCCTTTTTTCCCTGAAATAAGGGAAATTTCTGCAATTTTGCCCAAAAATAAGTGAAATTTCTGCAATTTTTCCCCAAAATGAGTGAAATTTCTGCGATTTTGCCCCAAAATAAGGGAAATTTCTGGAATTTTGCCCCAAAATAAGTGGAATTTCTAATTTTGCCCCAAAATAAGGAGAATTTCTGTCTTTTGGCCTCTAAATAAGTGAAATTTCTGCAATTCTGCCCGAAAATAAGGGAAATTTCTGCCTTTTTGCCCCCAAATAACAGGAATTTCAGCCTTTTTACCTCAAAATAAGGGGAATTTCAGCATTTTTGCCAGAAAATATTAGGAATTTCTGCCTTTTTGCCCCAAAATAAAAAAAATTTCTGCCTTTTTTTCCCTGAAATAAGTGAAATTTCTGCATTCTTGCCCCAAAATAAGTGAAATTTCTGCAATTTTTCTCCAAAATAAGGAAAATTTCTGGAATTTTGATCCAAAATAAGTGGAATTTCTGAGTTTTGCCCCAAAATAAGGAGAATTTCTGTCATTTTGCACCAACATATAGGGAATTTCTGTCTTTCTGCACTACAACTAGGGGAATTTCTGCAATTATGCTCCAAAATACAGGGAATTTTTGCCTCTTTGCCCGAAAATAAGGGGAATGCAGAACTTTTTGCCATAAAAAAGGGAAATTTCTTCATTTTTGCTCCAAAAGAAAGAAAGTTTCTTCATTTTGCCTCTAAATAAGTGGAATTTCTGTCTTTTTCCCTCAAAACAAGGTGAATTTCTTTCTTTTTTGCCTCAAAATAAGGGGAATTTCTGAATTATTACACTGATATAAGTGAAATTTCTGCAATTTTGCTCCAAAATAAGAAAAATTTCTGCTTTTTTGCCCTGAAATATGTGAAATTTCTGCAATTTTACCCCAAAATAAGGTGAATTTCTGCCTTTTTGCCACAAATTAATGGGAATTTCTGCCTTTTTGCCCCAAAATAAGAAAAAATTTTTGCTTTTTTTCTCTGAAATAAGTGAAATTTCTGCAATTTTGCCCTTAAATAAAGAAAATTTCTGCAATTTTTCCCAATAATAAGGGAAATTTCTGCAATTTTGCTCCACAATACCGAGAATTTCTGCTTTTTGCCTCTAAATAAGTGGAATTTCTGTCTTATTCCCCCAAAACAAAGGGAATTTCTGTCTT
Source organism: Micromys minutus (assembly GCF_963924665.1). NCBI lineage: Eukaryota > Metazoa > Chordata > Mammalia > Rodentia > Muridae > Micromys > Micromys minutus. The sequence continues at coordinate 1,478 of NW_027667575.1, forward strand.
TTTTGTTCCAAAATAAGGGGAATTTCTGAATTATTACCCTGAAATAAGTGAAATTTCTCCAATTTTGCCCCAAAATAAGGAAAATTTCTGCCTCTTTGCCCCCAAATAAGGGGAATTTCAGCCTTTTTACCTCAAAATAAAAAGAATTTCTGCATTTTTGCCACAAAATATTAGGAATTTCTGACTTTTTGCCCCAAAATAAGGAAAATTTGTGCCTTTTTACTCTGAAATAAGTGAAATTTCTGCAATTTTGCCCCAAAATAAGTAAAATTTCTGCAATTTTGCCCCAAAATAAATGAAATTTCTGCAATTTTGCACCAAAATAAGGAAAATTTCTGGAATTTTGGTCCAAAATAAGTGGAATTTCTAAGTTTTGCCACAAAATAAGGAGAATTTCTGTCTTTTTGCCTCTAAATAAGTGAAATTTCTGCAATATTGCCCCAAAATAAGGATAATTTATGCCTTTTTCCCCCAAATAATGGGAATTGCAGCCTTTTTACCTCAAAATAAGGGGAATTTCTGCATTTTTGCCATAAAATATTAGGAATTTCTGCCTTTTGCTCCAAAATAAAGGAAATTTCTGCATTTTTTCCCTGAAATAAGTGAAATTTCTGCAATTTTGCCCCAAAATAAGTGAAATTTCTGCAATTTTGCCCTAAAATAAGGGAAATTTCTGGAATTTTGTCCCAAAATAAGTGGAATTTCTGAGTTTTGCCCCAAAATAAGGAGAATTTCTGTCTTTTTGCCCCAACATATAGGGCATTTCTGTCTTTCTGCACTACAACTAGGGAAATTTCTGCAATTATGCTCCAAAATACGGGGAATTTCTGCCTTTTTGCCCGAAAATAAGAGGAATGCATAACTTTTTGCCATAAAAAAAGGGAAATTTCTTCATTTTTGCTCCAAAATAAGGGAAATTTCTTCCTTTTTGCCCTGAAATATGTGAAATTTCTGCAATTTTACCCCAAAATAAGGTGAATTTCTGCTTTTTTGCCACACATTAATGGGAATTACTGCATTTTTGCCCCAAAATAAGAAAAATTTTTGCGTTTTTTCTCTGAAATAAGTGAAATTTCTGCAATTTTGCCCTAAAATAAGGAAAATTTCTGCAATTTTTTACAATAATAAGGGAAATTTCTTCAATTTTGCCCCAAAATAAGGAGAATTTCTCCCTTTTTGCCCCAAAATAAAGGAAATTTCAGCCTTTTTACCGGAAAATATTTGAAGTTTCTGCAATTTTGCCCCAAATAAAAAAAATTTCTGCAATTTTGCCCCAAAATAAGGTAAATTCCTGCAATTTTGCCCCAAGTTAAAGGAAATTTCTTGAATTTTGCCCAAAAATAAGGGGAATTTATGATTTTTGCCCCAAAATATAGGGAATTTCTGCCTTTTGCCCCAAAATTAGGGGAATTTCTGCAATTTTACCACAAAATATGTCAAATTTCTGCATTTTTGCCCCAAAATAATGGGAATTTTTGCCTTTTTGCCCCAAAATAAGAAAAATTTTTGCTTTTTTTCTCTGAAATAAGTGAAATTTCTGCAATTTTGCCCTTAAATAAGGAAAATTTCTGCAATTTTTCCCCATAATAAGAAAAATTTCTGCAATTTTGCCCCAAAATAAGAGGAATTTCTCTCTTTTTGCCCCAAAATAAAGGAAATATCAGCACTTTTTCCTGAAAATAAGTGAAATTTCTGCAATTTTGCCCCAAATAAGGAAAATTTCTTCAATTTTTCCCAAAAATAAGGTAAATTCCATCAATTTTGCCCCAAAATAAAGGAAATTTCTTGAATTTTGCTCCAAAATATACAGATTTTCTGATTTTTGTCCCAAAATAAAGGGAATTTCTGCCTTTTGCCCCAAAATTAGGGGAATTTCTGCAATTTTGCTCCAAAATACGGGGAATTTCTGCCTTTTTGCCCGAAAATAATGGGAATGCATACCTTTTTGCCATAAAAAATGAAATTTCTTCATTTTTGCTCCAAAATAAGGGGAATTTCTGCCTTTTTGCCTCTAAATAAGTGGAATTTCTGTCTTTTTTCCACAAAACAAGGGAATTTCTCTCTTTTTTGCCCCAAAATAAGGGGAATTTCTGACTCATTACCCTGAAATAAGTAAATTTCTGCAATTTTGCCCCAAAATAAGGGAAATTTCTGCCTTTTTGCCCCCAAATAAGGGGAATTCAGCCTTTTTACCTCAAAATAAGAGAAATTTCTGCATTTTTGCCACAAAATATTAGGAATTTCTGTATTTTTGCCCCAAAATAAGAAAAATTTCTGAATGTTTTTTTCTGAAATAAGTGAAATTTCTGCAATTGTGCCCCAAAATAAGGGAAATTTCTGGAATTTTTCCCCAAAAGAAGTGGAATTTCTGAGTTTTGCCCCAAAATAAGGAGAATTTCTGTCTTTTTGCCCCAACATATAGGGAATTTCTGCCTTTTGCACCACAATTAGGGGAATTTCTGCAATTTTGCTCTAAAATACGGGGAATTTCTGCCTTTTTGCCCGAAAATAAGGGGAATGCATACCTTTTTGCCATAAAAAAGGGAAATTTCTTCATTTTTGCTCCAAAAGAAGGGAAATTTCTTTCTTTTTGCCTCTAAATAAGTGGAATTTCTGTCTTTTTCCCTCAAAACAAAGGGAATTTCGGTCTTTTTTGCCTCAAAATAAGGGAAATTTCTGACTAATTACCCTGAAGTAAGTGAAATTTCTGCAATTTTGCCCCAAAATAAGGGAAATTTCTGCCTTTTTGCCCTGAAATATGTGAAATTTCTGAAATTTTACCCAAAAAAAGTTGAATTTCTGCCTTTTTGCCACAAATTAATGAAAATTTCTGCCTTTTTAGCCCCAAAATAAGAAAAGTTTTTGCTTTTTTTCTCTGAAATAAGTGAAATTTCTGCAATTTTGCCCTAAAATAAGGAAAATTTCTGCAATTTTTCCCAATAATAAGGGAAATTTCTGCAATTTTGCTCCAAAATACCGAGAATTTCTGCCTTTTTGCCTCTAAATTAGTGGAATTTCTGTCTTTTTCCCCCAATACAAAGGGAATTTCTGTCTTTTTTGCCTCAAAATAAGGGGAATTTCTGAATTATTACCCTGAAATAAGTGAAATTTCTCCAATTTTGCCCCAAAATAAGGGAAATTTCTGCCTCTTTGCCCCCAAATAAGGAAAATTTCAGCCTTTTTACCTCAAAATAAGGGGAATTTCAGCATTTTTTGCCACAAAATATTAGGAATTTCTGACTTTTTGCCCCAAAATAAGGAAAATTTGTGCCTTTTTTCCCTGAAATCAGTGAAATTTCTGCAATTTTGCCCAAAAATAAGTGAAATTTCTGCAATTTTTCCCCAAAATATGTGAAATTTCTGCGATTTTGCCCCAAAATAAGGGAAATTATTGGAATTTTGCTCCAAAATAATTGGAATTTCTAAGTTTTGCCCCAAAATAAGGAGAATTTCTGTCTTTTTGCCTCTAAATAAGTGAAATTACTGCAATTTTGCCCCAAAATAAGAAAAATTTCTGCCTTTTTGCCCCCAAATAATGGGAATTTCAGCCTTTTTCCCTCAAAATAAGGGGAATTTCTGCATTTTTGCAACAAAATATTAGGAATTTCTGCCTTTTTGCCCCAAAATAAAGAAAATTTCTGCCTTTTTTTCCTGAAATAAGTGAAATTTCTGCAATTTTGCCCTAAAATAAGTGAAATTTCTGCAATTTTGCTCCAAAATACGGGGAATTTCTGCCTTTTTGCCTGAAAATAATGGGAATGCCTACCTTTTTGCCATAAAAAATGAAATTTCTTCATTTTTGCTCCAAAATAAGGGGAATTTCTGCCTTTTTGCCTCTAAATAAGTGGAATTTCTGTTTTTTTTCCCACAAAACAAGGGAATTTCTCTTTTTTTTGCCCCAAAATAAGTGGAATTTCTGACTCCTTACCCTGAAATAAGTGAAATTTCTGCAATTTTGCTCCAAAATACGGGGAATTTCTGCCTTTTTGCCTGAAAATAATGGGAATGCCTACCTTTTTGCCATAAAAAATGAAATTTCTTCATTTTTGCTCCAAAATAAGGGGAATTTCTGCCTTTTTGCCTCTAAATAAGTGGAATTTCTGTTTTTTTTCCCACAAAACAAGGGAATTTCTCTTTTTTTTGCCCCAAAATAAGTGGAATTTCTGACTCCTTACCCTGAAATAAGTGAAATTTCTGCAATTTTGCTCCAAAATAAGGGAAATTTCTGCCTTTTTGCCCCCAAATAAGGGGAATTCAGCCTTTTTACCTCAAAATAAGAGGAATGTCTGCTTTTTTGCCACAAAATATTAGGAATTTTTGTTTCTTTGCCGCAAAATAAGGAAAATTTCTGACTTTTTTCCCTGAAATAAGTGAAATTTCTGCAATTGTGCCCCAAAATATGTGAAATTTCTGCAATTTTGCCCCAAAATAAGGGAAATTTCTGGAATTTTGCCCCAAAAGAAGTGGAATTCCTGAGTTTTGCCCCAAAATAAGAAGAATTTCCGTCTTTTTGCCCCAACATATAGGGAATTTCTGTCTTTCTGCACCACAACTAGAGGAATTTCTGCAATTATGCTCCAAAGTACGGGGAATTTCTGCCTTTTTGCCCGAAAATAAGGGTAATGCATAACTTTTTGCCATAGACAAGGGAAATTTCTTCATTTTTCTCCAAAATAAGGGAAATTTCTGCCTTTTTGCCTCAAAATAAGTGGAATTTCTGTCTTTTTCCCTCAAAACAAAGGGAATTTCTGTATTTTTTGCCTCAAAATAAGGGGAATTTCTGACTTATTACACTGAAATAAGTGAAATTTCTGCAATTTTGCCCCAAAATAAGAGAAATTTCGGCCTTTTTGCCCTGAAATATGTGAAATTTCTGAAATTTTACCCCAAAATAAGGTGAATTTCTGCCTTTTTGCCACAAATTAACGGGAATTTCTTCTTTTGGCCCCAAAATAAGAAAAATTTTTGCTTTTTTTCTCTGAAATAAGTGAAATTTCTGCAATTTTGCCCTAAAATAAGGAAAATTTCTGCAATTTTCCCAATAATAAGGGAAATTTTTGCAATTTTGCTCCAAAATACCGAGAATTTCTGCCTTTTTGCCTCTAAATAAGTGGAATTTCTGTCTTTTTCCCCCAAAACAAAGGGAATTTCTGTATTTTGCCCCGAAATAAGGGTAATTTCTGAATTATTACCCTGAAATAAGTGAAATTTCTCCAATTTTGCCCCAAAATAAGGGAAATTTCTGCCTCTTTGCCCCCAAATAAGGGGAAGTTCAGCCTTTTTACCTCAAAATAAGGGGAATTTCTGCATTTTTGCCACAAAATATTGGAAATTTCTGACTTTTTGCCCCAAAATAAGGAAAATTTGTGCCTTTTTTTCCAGAAATAAGTGAAATTTCTGCAATTTTGCCCCAAAATAAGTGAAATTTCTGCAATTTTGCCCCAAAATAAGTGAAATTTCTGCGATTTTGCCCCAAAATAAAGGAAATTTCTGGAATTTTGCCCCAAAATAAGTGGAATTTCTAAGTTTTGCCCCAAAATAAGGAGAATTTCTGTCTTTTTGCCTCTAAATAAGTGAAATTTCTGCAATTTTGCCCCAAATGAGAAAAATTTCTGCCTTTTTGCCCCCAAATAATGGGAATTTCAGCCTTTTTACCTCAAAATAAAAAGAATTTCTGCATTTTTGCCACAAAATATTAGGAATTTCTGCCTTTTTGCCCCAAAATAAGGAAAATTTCTGCCTTTTTTCCCTGAAATAAGTGAAATTTCTGCAATTTTGCCCCAAAATAAGTGAAATTTCTGCAATTTTGCCCCAAAATAAGGGAAATTTCTGGAATTTTGCCCCAAAATAAGTGGAATTTCTGAGTTTTGCCCCAAAATAAGGAGAATTTCTGTCTTTTTGCCCCAACATATATGGAATTTCTGTCTTTCTGCAGCACAACTAGAATAATTTCTGCAATTATGCTCCAAAATACGGGGAATTTCTGCCTTTTTGCCCGATAATAAGGGGAATGCATAACTTTTTGCCATAAAAAAGGGAAATTTCTTCATTTTTGCTCCAAAATAAGGGAAATTTCTGCCTTTTTGCCCTGAAATATGTGAAATTTCTGCAATTTTACCCAAAAATAAGGTGAATTTCTGCCTTTTTGCCACAAATTAATGGGAATTTTTGCCTTTTTGCCCCAAAATAAGAAATATTTTTGCGTTTTATCTCTGAAATAAGTGAAATTTCTGCAATTTTGCCCTAAAATAATGAAAATATCTGCAATTTTTCCCAATATATGGCAAATTTCTTCAATTTTGCCCCAAAATAAGGGGAATTTCTCCCGTTTTGCCCCAAAATAAAGGATATTTCAGCTTTTTTACCTGAAAATAATTGAAGATTCTGCAATTTTGCCCCAAATATGAAAAATTTCTGCAATTTTGCCCCAAAATAAGGTAAATTCTTGCAATTTTGCCCCAAATTAAAGGAAATTTCGTGAATTTTGCCCCAAAATAAAGGGAATTGATGATTTTAGCCCCAAAATAAAGGGAATTTCTGCCTTTTGCCCCAAATTAGGGGAATTTCTGCAATTCTACCCCAAAATAAGTCAAATTTCTGCCTTTTTACCCCAAAATAATGGGAATTTCTGCCTTTTTGCCTTAAAATAAGAAAAATTTTTGCTTTTTTTCTCTGAAATAAGTGAAATTTCTGCAATTTTGCCCTTAAATAAGGAAAATTTCGGCAATTTTTCCTCATAATAAGAGAAATTTCTGCAATTTTGCCCCAAAATAAGAGGAATTTCTCCCTTTTGCCACAAAATAAAGGAAATATCAGCCCTTTTTCCTGAAAATAAGTGAAATTTCTGCAATTTTGCCCAAAATAAGGGAAATTTCTGCAATTTTGCCCAAAAATAAGGTAAATTCCTCCAATTTTGCCCCAAAATAAAAGAAATTTCTTGAATTTTGCCCCAAAATAAAGAGATTTTCAAATTTTTGCCCCAAAGTAAAGAGAATTTCTGCTTTTTGCCCCAAAATTAGAGGAATTTCTGCAATTTTGCTCCAAAATACGGGGAATTTCTGCCTTTTTACCCGAAAATAATGGGATTGCATACCTTTTTGCCATAAAAAATGAAATTTCTTCATTTTTGCTCCAAAATAAGGGAAATTTCTGCCTTTTTGCCTCTAAATAAGTGGAATTTCTGTCTTTTTCCCCCCTAAAAAAAGGAAATTTCTGTCTTTTTTGCCCCAAAATAAGGGGAATTTCTGACTCATTACCCTGAAATAAGTGAAATTTCTGCAATTTTGCCCCAAAATAAGGTGAATTTCTGCCTTTTTGCCCTAAAATAATGGGAATTTCTGCACTTTTGCCCCAAAATAAGAAAAATTTTTGCTTTTTTTCTCTGAAATAAGTGAAATTTCTGCAATTTTGCCCTAAAATAAGGAAAATTTCTGCAATTTTTCTCAATAATAAGGGAAATTTCTTCAATTTTGCCCCAAAATAAGGGGAATTTCTCCCTTTTTGCCCCAAAATAAAGGAAGTTTCAGTCTTTTTACCGGAAAATAATTGAAGTTTCTGCAATTTTGCCCCAAATAAGAAAAATTTCTACAATTTTGCCCCAAAATAAGGTAAATTCTTGCAATTTTGCCCCAAATTAAAGGAAATTTCTTGAATTTTGCCTCAAAATAAGGGGAATTTATGATTTTAGCCCCAAATTAAAGGGAATTTCTGTCTTTTACCCCAAATTAGGGGAATTTCTGCAATTTTACCCCAAAATAAGTCAAATTTCTGCCTTTTTGCCCCAAAATAATGGGAATTTGTGCCTTTTTGCCTCAAAATAAGAAAAATTTTTGCTTTTTTTCTCTGAAATAAGTGAAATTTCTGCAATTTTGCCCTTAAATAAGGAAAATTTCTGCAATTTTTCCTCATAATAAGAGAAATTTGTGCAATTTTGCCCCAAAATAAGAGGGATTTCTCCCTTTTTGCCCCAAAATAAAGGAAATATCAGCCCTTTTTCCTGAAAATAAGTGAAATTTCTGCAATTTTGCCCTAAATAAGGGAACTTTCTGCAATTTTGCCCAAATAAGGTAAATTCCTCCAATTTTGCCCCAAAATAAAGGAAATTTCTTGAATTTTGCCACAAAATAAAGAGATTTTCAGATTTTTGCCCCAAAATAAAGGGAATTTCTGCCTTTTGCCCCAAAATTAAAGAAATTTCTGCAATTTTGCTCCAAACTACGGGGAATTTCTGCATTTTTACCCGAAAATAATGGGATTGAATACCTTTTTGCCATAAAAAATGAAATTTCTTCATTTTTGCTCCAAAATAAGGGGAATTTCTGCATTTTTGCCTCTAAATAAGTGGAATTTCTGTCTTTTTCCCACAAAACAAGGGAATTTCTCTCTTTTTTGCCCCAAAATAAGGGGAATTTCTGACTCATTACCCTGAAATAAGTGAAATTTTTGCAATTTTGCCCCAAAATAAGGGAAATTTCTGCATTTTTGTCCCCAAATAAGGGGAATTCAGCCTTTTTACCTCAAAGTAAGAGGAATTTCTGCATTTTTGCCACAAAATATTAGGAATTTCTGTTTCTTTGCCGCAAAATAAGGAAAATTTCTGACTTTTTTCCCTGAAATAAGTGAAATTTCTGCAATTGTGCGCCAAAATATGTGAAATTTCTGCAATTTTGCCCCAAAATAAGTGAAATTTCTGGAATTTTGCTCTAAAAGAAGTGGAATTTCTGAGTTTTGCCCCAAAATAAGGAGAATTTCTGTCTTTTTGCCCCAACATATAGGGAATTTCTGTGTTTCTGCACCACAACTAGGGGAATTTCTGCAATTATGCTCCAAAATACAGGGAATTTCTGCCTTTTTGCCCGAAAATAAGGGGAATGCATACCTTTTTGCCATAAAAAAAAGAAATTTCTTAATTTTTGCTCCAAAATACGGGGAATTTCTGCCTTTTTCCTAAAAATAAGAGAAATGCATATCTTTTTGCCATATAAAAGGGAAATTTCTTAATTTTTGCTCCAAAATAAGGGGAATTTCTGCCTTCTTGCCTCTAAATAAGTGGAATTTCTGTCTTTTTCCCCCAAAACAACGGGAATTTCTGTAATTTTTGCCCCAAAATAAGGGGGAATTTCTGACTTATTACCCTGAAATAAGTGAAATTTCTGCAATTTTGCCCCAAAATTAAAGAAATTTCTACCTTTTTGCCCTGAAATATGTGAAATTTCTGCAATTTTACCCCAAAATAAGGTGAATTTCTGCCTTTTTGCCCTAAAATAATGGGAATTTCTGCCTTTTTGCCCCAAAATAAGAAACATTTTTGCTTTATTTCTCTGAAATAAGTGAAATTTCTGCAATTTTGCCCTAAAATAAGAGAAATTTCTGCATTTTTTCCCATAACAAGAGAAACTTCTGCAATTTTGCCCCAAAATAAGGGGAATTTCTCATTTTTTGCCCCAAAAGAAAGGAAATTTCAGCATTTTTACCTGAAAATAAGTGTATTTTATGCAATTTTGCCCCAAATAAAAGAAATTTCTGCAATTTTGCCCCAAAATAAGGTAAATTCCTGCAATTTTGCCCCAAAATATAGGAAATTTCTTGAATTTTGCCCCAAAATAAGGGGAATTTCTGATTTTTGCCCCAAAATAAAGGGAATTTCTGGCTTTACCCAAAATTAGTGAAATTTCTGCAATTTTGCTCCAAAATACGGGGAATTTCTGCCTTTTTGCACGAAAATAATGGGAATGCATACCTTTTTGCCATAAAAAGGAAAATTTCTTCATTTTTGCTCCAAAATAAGGAGAATTTCTGCATTTTTGCCTCTAACTAAGTGGAATTTCTGTCTTTTTCCCCAAAACAAATGGAATTTCTGTCTTTTTTGCCCCCAAATAAGGGGAATTTCTGACTTATTACCCTGAACTTAGTGAAATTTCTGCAATTTTGCCCCCAAATAAGGGAAATTTCTGCAATTTTGCCCCAATGTAAAAGAAATTTCTCCAATTTTGCCCCAAAATAAGGGGAATTTCTGACTGTTTGCTCCCGAAAAAAGGAGATTTTCTGTCTTTTTGCCCTAAAATAAGGAGAATTTCTGCTTTTTTGCCAGAAGATTATGAAAATTTCAGCAATTTTGCTTCAAAATACGGGGAATTTCGGCTTTTTATCCCGAAAGTAAGAGGAATGTATACCTTTTGCCACAAAAAAGGGAAATTACTTCATTTTTGCCCCAAAATAAGAGGAATTTCTGCTTTTTACCTCAAAATAAGTGAAATTTCTCCCTTTTTAATTAAAAATAAATGGAATTTCTGTCTTTTTGCCTTAAAATAAAAAGAATTTTTGAATTAGGCCCTGAAATAAGTGATATTTCTGCAATTTTGCCACAAAATAAAAGAAATTTCTGCCTTTTTGCCACAAAATAAGGGGAATTACTGTCTTTTTGCCCCAAAATAAGAGAAATTTCTGCCTTTTTGCCCCAAAATAAGGAGAATTTCAGCCTTTTTCCCTCAAAATAAAGGGAATTTCTGCATTTTTGCCACAAAATATTAAGAATTTTTGCAATTTTGCCCCAAAATAAGGAAAATTTCTGCCTTTTTTCCCTGAAATGAGTGAAATTTCTGCAATTTTGCCCCAAAATAATTGAAATTTCTGCAATTTTGCCCCAAAATAAGGGAAATTTCTGGAATTTTGCCCCAAAATAAGTGGAATTTCTGAGTTTTGCCCCAAAATAAGGAGAATTTCTGCCTTTTTGCCCCAACATATAGGGAATTTCTGTCTTTCTGCACCACAACTAAGGGAATTTCTGCAATTATGCTCCAAAGTACGGGGAATTTCTGCCTTTTTGCCCGAAAATAAGGGTAATGCATAACTTTTTGCCATAGAAAAGGGAAATTTCTTCATTTTTGCTCCAAAATAAGGGAAATTTCTGCCTTTTTGCCACTAAATAAGTGGAATTTCTGTCTTTTTCCCTAAAAACAAAGGGAATTTCTGTCTTTTTTGCCTCAAAATAAGGGGAATTTCTGACTTATTACACTGAAATAAGTGAAATTTCTGCAATTTTGCCCCAAAATAAGGGAAATTTCTGCTTTTTTGCTTTGAAATTTGTGAAATTTCTGCAATTTTACCTCAAAATAAGTCGAATTTCTGCATTTGCCCCAAAATAATGGGAATTTCTGCATTTTTGTCCCAAAATAAGAAAAATTTTTGCTTTATTTCTCTGAAATAAGTGAAATTTCTGCAATTTTGCCCTAAAATAAGGAAAATTTCTGCAATTTTTCCAAATAATAAGGGAAATTTCTGCAATTTTGCCCCAAAATAAGGGGAATTTCTCCCTTTTTGCCGCAAAATAAAGGAAATTTCAGCATTTTTTTCTGAAAATAAGTTAAATTTCTGCAATTTTGCCCCAAATAAGGGAAATTTCTGCAATTTTGCCCCAAAATAAGGGAAATTCCTCCAATTTTGCCCCAAAATAAAGGGGATTTCTTGAATTTTGCCCCAAAATAAAGGGATTTTCTTATTTTTGCCCCAAAATAAAGGGAATTTCTGCCTTTTGCTCCAAAATTAGGGGAATTTCTGCAATTTTGCTCCAAAATACGGGGAATTTCTGCCTTTTTTCCCAAAAAAAAAGGAAATGCATAACTTTTTGCCATAAAAAAAGGAAATTTCTTCATTTTTGCTCCAAAATAAGGGAAATTTCTGCCTTTTTGCCTCTAAATAAGTGGAATTTCTGTCTTTTTCCCCCAAAACAACCGGAATTTCTGCATTTTTTGCCCCAAAATAAGAGGGAATTTCTGATTTATTACCCTGAAATAAGTGAAATTTCTGCAATTTTGCCCCAAAATAAAAAAAATTCTGCCTTTTTGCCCTGAAATATGTGAAATTTCTGCAATTTTACCACAAAATAAGGTGAATTTCTGCCTTTTTGCCCTAAAATAATGGGAATTTCAGCCTTTTTGCCCCAAAATAAGAAACATTTTTGCTTTATTTCTCTGAAATAAGTGAAATTTTTGCAATTTAGCCCTAAAATAAGGGAAATTTCTGCAATTTTTTCCCATAACAAGGGAAATTTCTGCAATTTTGCCCCAAAATAAGAAGAATTTCTCTTTTTTTGCCCCAAAATAAAGGAAATTTCAGTCTTTTTACCTGAAAATAAGTGAATTTTATGCAATTGTGCCCCAAATAAAGGAAATTTCTGCAATTTTGCCCCAAAATAAGGTAAATTCCTGCAATTTTGCCCCAAAATAAAGGAAATTTCTTGAATTTTGCCCCAAAATAAGGGGAATTTCTGATTTTTGCCCCAAAATAAAGAGAATTTCTGCCTTTTGACCCAAAATTAGGGGAATTTCTGCAATTTTGCTTCAAAATACGGGGAATTTCTGCCTTTTTGCACGAAAATAATGGGAATGCATACCTTTTTGCCATAAAAAGGAAAATTTCTTCATTTTTGCTCCAAAATAAGGGGAATTACTGCATTTTTGCCTCTAATTAAGTGGAATTTCTGTCTTATTCCCCCAAAACAAAGGGAATTCCTGTCTTTTTTGCCCCAAAATAAAGGAAATTTCTGACTTATTACCCTGAAATAAGTGAAATTTCTGCAATTTTGCCCCAAAATAAGGGAAATTTCTGCAATTTTGCCCCAATATAAAGGAAATTTCTGCAATTTTGCCCCAAAATAAAGGGAATTTCTGACTGTTTGCTCCCAAAAAAAGGAGATTTTCTGTCTTTTTGCCCTAAAATAAGGAGAATTTCTGCTTTTTTGCCCGAAAATTATGAAAATTTCTGCAATTTTGCTTCAAAATACGGGGAATTTCGGCTTTTTATCCCGAAAGTAAGGGGAATGTATACCTTTTGCCACAAAAAAGGGAAATTTCTTCATTTTTGCCCCAAAATAAGAGGAATTTCTGCTGTTTACATCAAAATAAGTGAAATTTCTCCCTTTTTAACCAAAAATAAATGGAATTTCTGTATTTTTGCCCCAAAATAAAAAGAATTTTTGAATTAGGCCCTGAAATAAGTGATATTTTGCAATTTTGTCCCAAAATAAAAGAAATTTCTGCCTTTTTGCCACAAAATAAAAGGAGTTACTGTCTTTTTGCCCCAAAATAAAGGAAATTTCTGCCTTTTTGCCCCAAAATAAGGGGAATTACAGCCTTTTTCCCTCAAAATAAAGGGAATTTCTGCATTTTTGCCACAAAATATTAAGAATTTCTGCATTTTTGCCCCAAAATAAGGAAAATTTCTGCATTTTTCCCTGAAATAAGTGAAATTTCTGCAATTTTGCCCCAAAATAAGAGAAATTTTGGAATTTTTCCACAAAATAAGTGGAATTTCTGAGTTATGCCCCAAAATAAGGAGAATTTCTGTCTTTTTGCCCCAACATATTGGGAATTTCTGCATTTTTGCCCCACAATTAGGGGAATTTCTGCAATTTTGCTCCAAACGGGGAATTTCTGCTTTTTTGCCCGAAAATAAGGAAAATGCATAACTTTTTTCCATAAAAAAGGGAAATTTCTTCATTTTTGCTCCAATATAATGGGAATTTCTGTCTTTTTGCCTCTAAATAAGTGGAATTTCTGTCTTTTTCCCCCAAAACAATGGGAATTTTTGTATTTTTTGCCCCAAAATAAGATGAATTTCTGACTTATTACCATGAAATAAGTGAAATTTCCGAAATTTTGCCGCAAAATAAGAGAAATTTCTGCCTTTTTGCCCTGAAATATGTGAAATTTCTGCAATTTTACCCCAAAATAAGTCGAATTTTTGCCTTTTTGCCCCAAAATAATGGGAATTTTTGCATTTTTGTCCCAAAATAAGAAAAATTTTTGCTTTTTTTCTCTGAAATAAGTGAAATTTCTGCAATTTTGTTCTAAAATAAAGAAAATTTTTGCAATTTTTACCCATAATAAGGGAAATTTCTGCAATTTTGCCCCAAAATAAGGTAAACTCCTCCAATTTTGCCCCAAAATAAACGAAATTTCGTGAATTTTGACCCAAAATAAAGGGATTTTCTGATTTTTGCCCCAAAATAAAGGGAATTTCTGCCTTTTGCCCCAAAATTAGGGGAATTTCTGCAATTTTGATCAAAATCCGGAGAATTTCTGCCTTTTTGCCCGAAAATAATGGGAATGCATACATTTTTGCCATAAGAAATGAAATTTCTTCATTTTTGCTTCAAAATAAGGGGAATTTCAGCCTTTTTGCTTCTAAATAAGTGGAATTTCTGTCTTTTTCCCACAAAACACAGGGAATTTCTCTCATTTTTGCCCCAAAATAAGTGGAATTTCTGACTCATTACCCTGAAATAAGTGAAATTTCTGCAATTTTGCCCCAAAATAAGGGAAATTTCTGGATTTTTGCCACAAAATATTAGGAATTTCTGCCTTTTTGCCCTAAAATATAGAAAATTTCTTCCTTTTTTCCCCGAAATTAGTGAAATTTCTGCAATTTTGCCCTAAAATAAGTGAAATTTCTGCAATTTTGCCCCAAAATAAGGAAAATTTCTGGAATTTTGCCCCAAATAAGTGGAATTTCTGAGTTTTGCCCCAAAATAAGGAGAATTTCTGTCTTTTTGCCCAAACATATAGGGAATTTCTGCATTTTTGCCCCACAATTAGGGGAATTTCTGAAATTTTGCTCCAAAATATGGGGAATTTCTGCTTCTTTGCCCGAAAATAAGGGGAATACATAACTTTTTGCCATAAAAAAGGAAAATTTCTTTATTTTTGCTCCAAAAGAAGGAGAATTTCTGCATTTTTGCCTCTAAATAAGTGGAATTTCTGTCTTTTTCCCCCAAAACAAAGAAAATTTCTGTCTTTTTTGCCCCAATTTAAGGGAAATTTCTACCTTTTTGCCCTGAAATATGTGAAATTTCTGCAATTTTACCCCAAAATAAGGTGAATTTCTGCCTTTTTGCCCCAAAATAATGGGAATTTCTGCCTTTTTGCCCCAAAATAAGAAAAATTTTTGCTTTTTTTCTCTGAAAGAAGTGAAATTTCTTCAATTTTGCCTGAAATTAAGAAAAATTTCTGCAATATTTCCCCATAATAAGGGAAATTTCTGCAATTTTGCCCCAAAATAAGGGGAATTTCTCCCTTTTTGCCCCGAAATAAAAGAAATTTCAGCCTTTTTACCTGAAAATAACTGAAATTTCTGCAATTTTGTCCCAAATAAGGGAAATTTCTGCAATTTTGCCCCAAAATAAGGTAAATTCCTGCAATTTTGCCCCAAAATAAAGGAAATTTCTTGAATTTTGCCCCAAAATAAGGGGAATTTCTAATTTTTGCCCCCAAATAAAGGGAATTTTTGCCATTTGCCCCAAAATTAGGGGAATTTCTGCAATTTTGGTCCAAAATACGGGGAATTTCTGCCTTTTTGCCCGAAAATAATGGGAATGAATACCTTTTTGCCATAAAAAGGGAAATTTCTTCATTTTTGCTCCAAAAAAAAGGGAATTTCTGCCTTTTTGCCTCTACATAAGTGGAATTTCTGTCTTTTTCTCCCAAAACACAGGAAATTTCTGTCTTTTTTGCCCCAAAATAAGGGGAATTTCTGACTTATTACCCTGAAATAAGTGAAATTTCAGCAATTTTGCCCCAAAATTAGTGAAATTTCTGCAATTTTGCCCCAGAATAAATGAAATTTCTGGAATTTTGCCCCAAAATAAGTGGAATTTCTGAGTTTTGCCACAAAATAAGGAGAATTTCTGTCTTTTTGCCCCAACATATAGGGAATTTCTACATTTTTGCCCCACGATTAGGGAAATTTCTGCAATTTTGCTCCAAAATACGAGGAATTTCTGCCTTATTGCCCAAAAATAAGGGGAATGCATACCTTTTTGCCTTAAAAAAGTTAAATTTCTTCATTTTTGCTCCAAAATAAGGGGAATTTCTGATTTTGCCTCTAACTAAGTGGAATTTCTCTTTATTCCTCCAAATCAAAGGGATTTTCTGTCTTTTTTGCCCCAAAATCAAGAAAATTTCTGACTTATTACACTGAAATAAGTGAAATTTCTCCAATTTTGCCCCAAAATAAGGGAAATTTCTGCCTTATTGCCCAAAAATAAGGGGAATGCATACCTTTTTGCCTTAAAAAAGGTAAATTTCTTCATTTTTGCTCCAAAATAAGGGGAATTTCTGATTTTGCCTCTAACTAAGTGGAATTTCTGTTTATTCCTCCAAATCAAAGGGATTTTCTGTCTTTTTTGCCCCAAAATCAAGAAAATTTCTGACTTATTACACTGAAATAAGTGAAATTTCTCCAATTTTGCCCCAAAATAAGGGAAATTTCTGCCTTATTGCCCCCAAATAAGGGGAATTTCAGCTTTTTAACCTCAAAATAAGGGGAATTTCTGCATTTTTGCCACAAAATATTAGGAATTTCTGCCTTTTTGCTCCAAAATCAGGAAATTTTCTGCCTTTTTTCCCTGAAATAAGTGAAATTTCTGCAATTTTGTACTAAAATAAGTGAAATATCTGCCATTTGGCCCCAAAATAAGGGTATTTCTGGAATTTTGCCCCAAAATAAGTGGAATTTCTGAGTTTTGCCCCAAAAATAAGGAGAATTTCTGTCTTTTTGCCCCAACATATAGGGAATTTCTGCATTTTTGCCCAACAATTAGGGGAATTTCTGCAATTTTGCTCCAAAATACTGGGAATTTCTGCCT
Organism: Micromys minutus; assembly: GCF_963924665.1. Lineage (NCBI taxonomy): Eukaryota > Metazoa > Chordata > Mammalia > Rodentia > Muridae > Micromys > Micromys minutus. The sequence goes on from NW_027667575.1 coordinate 18,120, forward strand.
TTTTGCCCAAAAAAAAGGGGAATGCATAACTCTTTGCCATAAAAAAGGGAAATTTCTTCATTTTTGCTCCAAAATAAGGGGAATTTTTGCCTTTTTGCCTCTAATAAGTGGAATTTCTGTCTTTTTCCCCCAAAACAAAGGGAATTTCTGTCTTTTTTGCCCCAAATTAAGGGAAATTTCTGCCTTTTTGCCCTGAAATATGTGAAATTTCTGCAATTTTACTCTAAAATAAGGTGAATTTCTGCCTTTTTGCCCCAAAATAATGGGAATTTCTGCCTTTTTGCCCCAAAATAAGAAAAATTTTTGCTTTTTTTCTCTGAAATAAGTCAAATTTCTGCAATTTTGCCTTAAATTAAGAAAAATTTCTGCAATATTTCCCCATAATAAGGGAAATTTTTGCAATTTTGCCCCAAAATAAGGGGAATTTTTCCCTTTTTGCCCCAAAATAAAGGAAATTTCAGGCTTTTTACCTGAAAATAACTGAAATTTCTGCAATTTTGCCCCAAATAAGGGAAATTTCTGAAATTGTGCTCCAAAATAAGGTAAATTCCTGCAATTTTGCCCCAAAATAAAGGAAATTTCTAGAATTTTGCCCCATAATTAGGGGAATTCCTGCAATTTTGCTCCAAAATACGGGGAATTTCTGCCTTTTTTCCGCAAATAATGGAAATGCATACCTTTTTTCCATAAAAAGGAAAATTTCTTCATTTTTGCTCCAAAATAAAGGGAATTTCTGCCTTTTTGCCTCTAAATAAGTGGAATTTCTTTTTTTTCCCCCCAAAACAAAGGGAATTTCTGTCTTTTTTGCCCCAAAATAAGGGGAATTTCTGACTTATTACCCTGAAATAAGTGAAATTTCTTCAATTTTTCTCCAAAATAAGGGAAATTTCTGAATGTTTGTTCCCAAAAAAAGGAGATTATCTGACTTTCTGCCCCCAAATAAGGAGAATTTCTGCCTTTTTGCCCGAAAATTATGAGAATTTCTGCAATTTTGCTTCAAAATACGGGGAATATCTGCTTTTATCCCGAAAGTAAGGGGAATGCATAACTTTTTGCCATAAAAAGGTAAATTTCTACATTTTTGCTCCAAAATAAGGGGAATTTCTGCGTTTTTGCCTCTAAATAAGTGGAATTTCTGTCTTTTTCCCCCAAAACAAAGTGAATTTCTTTCTTTTTTGCCCCAAAATAATGGGAATTTCTGCCTTTTTGCCCCAAAATAAGAAAAATTTTTGCTTTTTTTTTCTGAAATAAGTGAAATTTCTGCAATTTTGCCTTAAATTAAGGGAAATTTCTGCAATATTTCCCCATAATAAGGGAAATTTCTGCAATTTTGCTCCAAAATAAGTGGAATTTCTCCCTTATTGCCCCAAAATAAAGGAAATTTCAGCCTTTTTACCTGAAAATAAGTGAAATTTTTGCAATTTTGCTCCCAATAAGGGAAATTTCTGCAATTTTGCCCCAAAATAAGGTAAATTCCTGTAATTTTGCCCCAAAATAAAGGAAATTTCTTCAATTTTGCCCCAAAAGAAGGGGAATTTCTGATTTTTGCCCCAAAATAAAAGGAATTTCTGCCTTTTGCCCCAAAATTAGGGAATTTCTCCCTTTTTGACCGAAAATTATGAGAATTTCTGCATTTTTGCTTCAAAACACGGGGAATTCCTGCTTTTTATCCAGAATGTAAGGGGAATGTATACCTTTTACCACAAAAAAAAAAAAATTCTTCATTTTTGCCCCAAAATAAGAGGAATTTCTGCCTTTTTACTTCAAAGTAAGTGAAATTTTTGCCTTTGTACCAAAAAATAAATGGAATTTCAGTCTTTTTGCCCCAAAATAAAAAAAATTTTTGAATTATGCCCTGAAATAAGTGAAATTTCTGCAATTTTGCCCCAAAATAAATGAAATTTCTGCCTTTTTGTCACAAAATAATAGGAATTTCTGTCTTTTTGCTCCAAAATAAGGGAAATTTCTGCCTTTTTGCCCCCAAATAAAAGGAATTACAGCCTTTTTACCTCAAAATAAGGGGAATTTCTACATTTTAGCCACAAAATATTAAGAATTTCTGCCTTTTTGCCCCAAAATAAGGAAAATTTCTGCCTTTTTTCCTTTAAATATGTGAAATTTCTCCAATTTTGCCCTAAAATAAGTGAAATTTCTGCAATTTTTCCCCAAAATAAGGGAAATTTCTGGAATTTTGCCCAAAAATTAGGGGAATTTCTGCAATTTTGCTCGAAAATACGGGGAATTTCTGCCTTTTCCCAAAAATAAAGGGAATGCATAACTTTTTGCCATAAAAAAGGGAAATTTCTTCATTTGTGCTTCAAAATAAGGGGAATTTCTGCCTTTTTGCCTCTAAATAAGTGGAATTTCTGTCTTTTTCCCCCAAAACAAAGGAAATTTCTGTCTTTTTTGCTCCAAAATAACGAGAATTTCTGACTTATTACCCTGAAATAAGTGAAATTTCTGCAATTTTGCCCCAAAATAAAGGAAATTTCTCAATTTTGCCCCAAAGTAAAGGAAATTTCTGCAATTTTGCCCCAAAACAAGGAAAATTTCTGACTGTTTGCTCCCGAAAAAAGGAGATTTTCTGTCATTTTTCCCCAAAATAAGGAGAATTTCTGCCTTTTTGCCAGAAAATTATGAGAATTTCTGCAATTTTGCTTCAAAATAAGGGGAATTTCTGCTTTTTATACCGAAAGTAAAGGGGAATGCATACCTTTTTGCCATAAAAAGATAAATTTCTTCATTTTTGCACCAAAATCAGGGAAATTTCTGTCTTTTTGCCTCTAAATAAGTGGAAATTCTGTCTTTTCCTCAAAAAAAATTTCTGTCTTTTTTGCCCCAAAATAAGGGGAATTTCTGATTTATTACCCTGAAATAAGTGAAATTTCTGCAATTTTGCCCCAAAATAAGGGAAATTTCTTCCTCTTGGCCCTCAAATAAGGGGAATTTCAGCCTTTTTACCTCAAAATAAGGGGAATTCCTGCATTTTTTACCCAAAATAAGGAAAATTTCTAACTTTTTTCCCTGAAATAAGTAAAATTTCTGCAATTTTGCCACAAAATAAGTGAAATTTCTGCAATTTTGCCCCAGAATAAGGGAAATTTCTGGAATTTTGCCCCAAAATAAGTGGAATTTCTGAGTTTTGCCCCAAAATAAGGGGAATTTCTGTCTTTTTGCCCAAACATAAAAGGAATTTCTGCATTTTTGCCCCACAATTAGGGGAATTTCTGCAATTTTGCAACAAAATACGAGGAATTTCTGCCTTTTTGCCCGAAAATAAGAACAATGCATAACTTTTTGCCTTAAAAAAGAGAAATTTTTTCATTTTTGCTCCAAAATAAAGGGAATTTCTGCTTTTTTGCCTCTAAATAAGTGGAATTTCTGTCTTTTTCCCCAAAAACAAAGGGATTTTCTGACTTTTTTGCCCCAAAATAAGGAAAATTTCTGACTTATTACCCTGAAATAAGTGAAATTTCTGCAATTTTGCCCCAAAATAAGGGAAATTTCTGCCTTTTTGCCCCCAAATAAGGGCAATTTCAGCCTTTTTACATCAAAATAAGAGGAATAACTGCCTTTTTGCCCCAAAATAACAAAATTTCTTTTTTTTTCCATGAAATAAGGGAAATTGCTGCAATTTTGCCCAAAATAAGTAAAATTTCTGCAATTTTGCCCCAGAATAAGGGAAATTTCTGGAATTTTGCCCCAAAATAAGTGGAATTTCTGAGTTTTGCCCCAAAATAAGGAGAATTTCTGTCTTTTTGCCCCAACATATAGGGAATTTCTGCATTTTTGCCCCACAACTAGGGGAATTTCTGCAATTTTGCCCTGAAATAAGGGGAATTTCAGCCTTTATACCTCAAAATAAGGGGAATTTCTGCATTTTTGCCACAAAATATTAGGAATTTCTGACTTTTTGCCCCAAAATAAGGAAAATTTCTGCCTTATTTTTCTGAAATAAGTGAAATTTCTGCAATTTTGCCCCAAAATAAGTGAAATTTTGCAATTTTGCCCCAAAAGAAGGAAAATTTCTGGAATTTTGCACCAAAATAAGTGGAATTTTTAAGTTTTGCCCCAAAATAAGGAGAATTTCTGTCTTTTTGCCCCAACATATAGGGAATTTCTGTCTTTTTGCTCCACAACTAGGGGAATTTCTGCAATTTTGCTCCAAAATACGGGAATTTTCTGCCTTTTTGCCCTAAAATATGTGAAGTTTCTGCAATTTTACCCCTAAATAAGGTGAATTTCTGCTTTTTTGCCACAAAATAATGGGAATTTCTGCCTTTTTGCCCCAAAATAAGAAAAATTTTTGCGTTTTTTCTCTGAAATAAGTGAAATTTCTGCAATTTTCCCCTAAAATAAGGGAAATTTTTGCAATTTTTTTCCATAATAAGACAGATTTCTGCAATTTTGCCACAAAATAAGGTAAATTCCTGCAATTTTGCCCCAAAATAAAGGAAATTTCAGGAATTTTTCCCCAAAGTAAGGGGAATTTTTGATTTTTGCCCCAAAATAAAGGGAATTTCTTCCTTTTGACCCAAAATTAGGGGAATTTCTGCAATTTTGCTCCAAAATATGGGAATTTCTGCCTTTTTGCCTGAAAATAATGGGAATGCATAACTTTTGGCCATAAAAAGAGAAATTTCTTCATTTTTGTTCCAAAATAAAGGGAATTTCTGCCTTTTTGCCTCTAAATAAGTGGAATTTCTGTTTTTTTCTCCCAAAACAAAGAGAATTTTTTTTTTGCCCCAAAATAAGGGGAATTTCTGACTTATTACCCTGAAATAAGTGAAATTTCTGCAATTTTTCCCCAAAATAAGGGAAATTTCTGCAATTTTGCCACAATGTAAAGGAAATTTCTGCAATTTTGCCCCAAAATAAGGGGAATTTCTGAATGTTTGCTCCCGAAAAAAGGAGATCTTCTGTCTTTTTGCCCCAAAATAAGGAAAATTTGTGCCTTTTTTCCCTGAAATAAGTGAAATTTCTGCAATTTTGCCCCAAAATAAGTGAAATTTCTGCAATTTTTCCCAAAAATAAGGGAAATTTCTGGAATTTTGCCCTAAAATAAGTGGAATTTATAAGTTTTGCCCAAAAATAAGAAGAATTTCTGTCTTTTTGCCTCTAAATAAGTGAAATTTCTGCAATTTTGACCCAAAATAAGGGAAATTTCTGCCTTTTTGCCCCCAAATAAGGGGAATTTCAGGCTTTTTACCTCAAAATAAGGGGAATTTCTGCATTTTTGCCAGAAAATATTAGGAATTTCTGCCTTTTTGCCCCAAAATAAAAAAAATTTCTGCCTTTTTTCCCTGAAATAAGTGAAATTTCTGCAATTTTGCCCAAAAATAAGGGAAATTTCTGGAATTTTGCCCCAAAATAAGTGGAATTTATAAGTTTTGCCCCAAAATAAGGAGAATTTCTGTCTTTTTGCCTCTAAATAAGTGTAATTTCTGCAATTTTGCCCCAAAATAAGGGAAATTTCTGCCTTTTTGCCCCCAAATAAGGGGAATTTCAGCCTTTTTACCTCAAAATAAGAGGAATTTCTGCATTTTTGCCAGAAAATATTAGGAATTTCTGCCTTTTTGCCCCAAAATAAAGAAAATTTCTGCCTTTTTTCCCTGAAATAAGTGAAATTTCTGCAATTTTGCCCCAAAATAAGTGAAATTTCTGCAATTTTGCCCCAAAATAAGGGAAATTTTTAGAATTTTGCCCCAAAATAAGTGGAATTTCTGAGTTTTGCCCCAAAATAAGAAGAATTTCTGTCTTTTTGCCCCAACATATAGGGAATTTCTGTCTTTCTGCACCACAACTTGGCGAATTTCTGCAATTATGCTCCAAAATAGGGGGAATTTCTGCCTTTTTGCCCGAAAATAAGGAGAATGCAAAACTTTTTGCCATAAAAAAGGGAAATTTCTTCATTTTTGCTCCAAAATAAGGGAAATTTCTGCCTTTTTTCCTCCAAATAAGTGGAATTTCTGTCTTTTTTCCTCAAAACAAAGGAAATTTCTGTCTTATTTGCCTCAAAATAAAGGGAATTTCTGACTTATTACACTGAAATAAGTGAAATTTCTGCAATTTTGCCCCAACATGAGGGAAATTTCTGCCTTTTTGCCCTGAAATATGTGAAATTTTTGCAATTTTACACCAAATTAGGTGAATTTCTGCCTTTTTGCCACAAATTAATGGGAATTTCTGCCTTTTTGCCCCAAAATAAATAATTTTTGCTTTTTTTCTCTAAAATAAGTGAAATTTCTGCAATTTTGCCCTAAAATAAGGAAAATTTCTGCAATTTTTCCCAATAATAAGGAAAATTTCTGAAATTTTGCCCCAAAATTAGGGGAATTTCTCCCTTTTTGCCCCAAAATAAAGGAAATTTCAGCTTTTTTACATGAAAATAAGTAAAATTTCTGCAATTTTGCATCAAATAAGGGAAATTTCTTCAATTTTGCCCCAAAATAAGGTAAATTCCTGTAATTTTGTCCCAAAATAAAGGAAATTTCTTAAATTTTACCCCAAAAGAAAGGGAATTTCTGGTTTTTGCCCCAAAATAAAAGGAATTTTTGCCTTTTGCCTCAAAATTAGGGAATTTCTCTCTTTGTGCCCGAAAATTATGAGAATTTCTGCAATTTTGCTTCAAAATAGGGGGAATTTTTGCTTTTTATCCCGAATGTAAGGGGAATGTATACCTTTTACCACAAAAAAGGAAATTTCTTCATTTTTGCCCCAAAATAAGAGGAATTTCTGCCTTTTTACTTCAAAGTAAGTGAAATTTCTTCCTTTGTACCAAAAAATAAATGGAATTTCTGTCTTTTTACCCCAAAATAAAAGGAATTTTTGAATTATGCCCTGAAATAAGTGAAATTTGTGCAATTTTGCCCAAAATAAATGAAATTTCTGCATTCTTGCCACAAAATAAAAGGAATTTCTGCCTTTTTGCCCCCAAATAAAAAGAATTTCAGCCTTTTTACCTCAAACTAAGGGGAATTTCTACATTTTTGCCACAAAATATTAAGAATTTCTGGATTTTTGCCCCAAAATAAGGAAAATTTCTTCCTTTTTTCCCTGAAATAAGTGAAATTTCTCCAATTTTGCTATAAATTAAGTGAAATTTCTGCAATTTTTCCCCAAAATAAGGAAAATTTCTAGAATTTTGCCCAAAAATACGTGTAATTTCTGAGTTTTGCCCCAAAATAAGAAGAATTTCTGTCTTTTTTCCCCAACATATAGGGAATTTCTGCCTTTTTGCCCCACAATTAGGGGAATTTCTGCAATTTTGCTCCTAAATATGGGAAATTTCTGCCTTTTCCCAAAAATAAACGGAATGCATAACTTTTTGCCATAAAAAAAGGAAATTTCTTCATTTTTGCTCCAAAATAAGTGGAATTTCTGCCTTTTTGCCTCTAAATAAGTGGAATTTCTGTCTTTTTCCGCCAAAACAAAGGGAATTTTAGTCTTTTTTGCCCCAAAATAACGGGAAGTTCTGACTTATTACCCTGAAATTAGTGAAATTTCTGCAATTTTGCCCCAAAATAAAAAAAATTTCTGCAATTTTGCCCCAATGTAAAAGAAATTTCTCCAATTTTCCCCCTTAATAAGGGAAATTTCTGACTGTTTGCTCCCGAAAAAAGGAGATTTTTTGTCTTTTTGCCCAAAAATAAGGAGAATTTCTACCTTTTTGCCCGAAAATTATGAGAATTTCTGCAATTTTGCTACAAAATACGGGGAATTTCTGCTTTTTATCCCGAAAGTAAGGGGAATGCATACCTTTTTGCCATAAAAAGGTAAATTTCTTCATTTTTGCTCCAAAATAATGGAAATTTCTGCCTTTTTGCCTCTAAATAAGTGGAATTTCTGTCTTTTCCTCAAAAACAAAGGGAATTTCTGTCTTTATTGCCCCAAAATAAGGGGAATTTCTGACTTATTACCCTGAAATAAGTGAAATTTCTGCAATTTTGTCCCAAAATAAGAGAAATTTCTGCAATTTTGCCCCAATGTAAAAAAAATTTCTGCAATTTTGCCCCAAAATAAGGGAAATTTCTGACTGTTTGCTCCCGAAAAAAAAAAGATTTTCTGTCTTTTTTCCCCAAAATAAGGAGAATTTCTACCTTTTTGCCTGAAAATTATGAGAATTTCTGCAATTTTGCTTCAAAATACGGGGAATTTCTGCTTTTTATCCCGAAAGTAAAGGGGAATGCATACCTTTTTGCCATAAAAAGGTAAATTTCTTCATTTTTGCACCAAAATCAGGGAAATTTCTGTCTTTTTGCCTCTAAATAAGTGGAATTTCTGTCTTTTTGGCCCCAAAATAAGGAAAATTTCTGACTTATTACTTTGAAATAAGTGAAATTTCTGTAATTTTGCCCCAAAATAAGGGAAATTTCTGCCTTTTTGCCCCCAAATAAAGGCAATTTCAGCCTTTTTACGTCAAATTTAGAGGAATTTCTGCCTTTTTGCCCCAAAATAAACAAATTTCTTTTTTTTCGATGAAATAAGTGAAATTTCTGCAATTTTGCCCAAAATAAGTGAAATTTCAGCAATTTTGCCCCAGAATAAGGGAAATTTCTTGAATTTTGCCCCAAAATAAGTGGAAATTCTGAGTTTTGCCCCAAAATAAGGAGAATTTCTGTCTTTTTGCCCCACAACTAGGGGAATTTCTGCAATTTTGCCCTGAAATAAGGGGAATTTCAGCCTTTATACCTCAAAATAAAAGGAATTTCTGCATTTTTGCCACAAAATATTAGGAATTTCTGACTTTTTGCCCCAAAATAATGAAAATTTCTGCCTTTTTTCCCTGAAATAAGTGAAATTTCTGCAATTTTGCCCCAAAATAAGTGAAATTTTGCAATTTTGCCCCAAAAGAAGGAAAATATCTGGAATTTTGCACCAAAATAAGTGAAATTTCTAAGTTTTGGCCCAAAATAAGAAGAATTTCTGTCTTTTTGCCCCAACATATAGGGAATTTCTGTCTTTTTGATCCACAACTAGGGGAATTTCTGCAATTTTGCTCCAAAATACAGGGATTTTCTGCCTTTTTGCCCTGAAATATGTGAAATTTCTGCAATTTTACCCCTAAATAAGGTGAATTTCTGCTTTTTTGCCCCCAAAATAATGGGATTTTCTTCCTTTTTGCCCCAAAATAAGAAAAATTTTTGCGTTTTTTCTCTGAAATAAGTGAAATTTCTGCAATTTTCCTCTAAAATAAGGGAAATTTTTGCAATTTTTTTCCATAATAAGGCAGATTTCTGCAATTTTGCCCCAAAATAAGAGGAATTTCTTCCTTTTTGCCCCAAAACAAAGGAAATTTCAGCCTTTTTACCTGAAAATAAATGAAATTTCTGAAATTTTGCCCCAAATAAGGGAAATTTCTGCAATTTTGCCCCAAAATAAGGTAAATTCCTGCAATTTTGCCCAAAATAAAGAAAATTTCTGGAATTTTGCCTCAAAATAAGAGGAATTTCTGATTTTTGCTCCAAAATAAAGGGAATTTCTGCCTTTTGCTTCAAAATTAGGGGATTTTCTGCAATTTTGCTCCTAAATATGGGAAATTTCTGCCTTTTCCCAATAATAAAGGGAATGCATAACTTTTGGCCATAAAAAGGGAAATTTCTTAATTTTTGCTCCAAAATAAAGGGAATTTCTGCCTTTTTGCCTCTAAATAAGTGGAATTTCTGTCTTTTTCTCCCAAAACAAAGAGAATTTCTTTCTTTTTTGCCCCAAAATAAGGGGAATTTCTGACTTATTACCCTGAAGTAAGTGAAATTTCTGCAATTTTGCCCCAAAATAAAAAAAAATTTCTGCAATTTTGCCCCAATGTAAAAGAAATTTCTGCAATTTTTCCCCAATATAAGGGAAATTTCTGACTGTTTGCTCCCGAAAAAAGGAGATTTACTGTCTTTTTGCCCTAAAATAAGGAGAATTTCTACCTTTTGCCCGAAAATTATGAGAATTTCTGCAATTTTGCTTCAAAATACGGGAAATTTCTTCTTTTTATCCCGAAAGTAAGGGGAATGCATACCTTTTTGCCATAAAAAGGTCAATTTCTTCATTTTTGCTCCAAAATAATGGAAATTTCTGCCTTTTTGCCTCTAAATAAGTGGAATTTCTGTCTTTTCCTCCAAAACAAAGGTAATTTCTGTCTTTTTTGCCCCAAAATAAGGGGAATTTCTGACTTATTACCCTGAAATAAGTGAAATTTCTGCAATTTTGCCCCAAAATAAGGGAAATTTCTTCCTCTTTGCCCTCAAATAAGGGGAATTTCAGCCTTTTTACCTCAAAATAAGGGGAATTCCTGCCTTTTTTTCTCAAAATAAGGAAAATTTCTAACTTTTTTGTCTGAAATAAGTAAAATTTCTGCAATTTTGCCACAAAATAAGTGAAATTTCTGCAATTTTCCCCAGAATAAGTGAAATTTCTGCAATTTTGCCCCAAAATAAGTGGAATTTCTGAGTTTTGCTCCAAAATAAGGACATTTTCTGTCTTTTTGCCCCAACATATAGGGAATTTCTGCCTTTTTGCAACACAATTATGGGAATTTCTGCAATTTTGCTCCAAAATATGGGGAATTTCTGCCTTTTTGCCCAAAAATAAGGGGAATGCATAACTTTTTGCCATAAAAAAGGAAAATTTCTTCATTTTTGCTCCAAAATAAGGGGAATTTCTGCCTTTTTGCTTCTCAATAAGTGGAATTTCTGTCTTTTTCCCCCAAAACAAAAGGAATTTCTGTCTATTTTGGCCCAAAATAAGGGGAATTTCTGACTTATTACCCTAAAATAAGTGAAATTTCTGCAATTTTGCCCCAAAATAAGGCAAATTTCTACCTTTTTGCCCTGAAATAAGGGGAATTTCAGCCTTTATACCTCAAAATAAGGAAAATTTCTGCATTTTGCCACAAAATATTAGGAATTTCTGACTTTTTGCCCCAAAATAAGGAAAATTTCTGCCTTTTTTCCCTTAAATAAGTGAAATTTCTGCAATTTGCCCCAAAATAAGTGAAATTTTGCAATTTTGTCCCAAAATAAAAAAAATTTCTGGAATTTTGCCCCAAAATAAGTGGAATTTCTAAGTTTTGCCCCAAAATAAAAAGAATTTCTGTCTTTTTGCCCCAACATATAGGGAATTTCTGTCTTTTTGCCCCACAACTAGGGTAATTTCTGCAATTTTGCTCCAAAATACGGGGAATTTTTGCCCTTTTGCCCTGCAATATGTGAAATTTCTGCAATTTTACCCCTAAATAAGGTGAATTTCTGCTTTTTTGCCCCAAAATAATGAGAATTTCTGCCTTTTTGCTCCAAAATATGAAAAATTTTTGCTTTTTTTCTCTGAAATAAGTGAAATTTCTGCAATTTTCCCCTAAATTAAGGGAAATTTTTGCCATTTTTTCCTATAATAAGGGAGATTTCTGCAATTTTGCCCCAAAATAAAAGGAATTTCTTGCTTTTTGCCCAAAACAAAAAAAATTTCAGCCTTTTTACCTGAAAATAAGTGAAATTTTTGAAATTTTGCCCCAAAAAAAAATTTCTGCAATTTTGCCCCAAAATAAGGTAAATTCCTGCAATTTTGCCCCAAAATAAAGGAAATTTCTGGAATTTTGCCCCAAAATAAGGGGAATCTGATTTTTGCCCCAAAATAAAGGGGATTTCTACCTTTTGCGCCAAAATTAGGGAAATTTCTTCAATTTTGCACCAAAATACGGGGAATTTCTGCCTTTTTGTCTGAAAATAATGGGAATGCATACCCTTTTGCCATAAAAAGGGAAATTTCTTCATTTTTGCTCCAAAATAAGTGGAATTTCTGCCTTTTTGCTTCTCAATAAGTGGAATTTCTGTCTTTTTTCCCCAAAACAAAGGGAATTTCTGTCTTTTTTGCCCCAAAATAAGGGGAATTTCTGACTTATTACCCTAAAATAAGTGAAATTTCTGCAATTTTGCCCCAAAATAAGGGAAATTTCTGCCTTTTTGCCCTGAAATAAGTTGAATTTCAGCTTTTATACCTCAAAATAAGGGGAATTTCTGCATTTTTGCCACAAAATATTAGGAATTTCTGACTTTTTGCCCCAAAATAAGGAAAATTTCTGCCTTTTTTCCCTGAAATAAGTGAAATTTCTGCAATTTTGCCCCAAAATAAGTGAAATTTTGCAATTTTGCTCCAAAATAAGGAAAATTTCTGGAATTTTGCCCCAAAAATGGTGGAATTTATAAGTTTTGCCCCAAAATAAGGAGAAATTCTGTTTTTGCCCCAACATATAGGGAATTTCTGTCTTTTTGCCCCACAACTAGGTGAATTTCTGCAATTTTGCTCCAAAATACGGGGAATTTCTGCCTTTTTGCCCTGAAATATGTGAAATTTCAGCAATTTTACCCCTAAATAAGGTGAATCTCTGCATTTTTGCTCCAAAATAAAAAAAATTTTTGCTTTTTTTCTCTGAAATATGTGAAATTTCTTCAATTTTCCCCTAAAATAAGGGAAATTTTTGCAATTTTTTCCCATAATAAGGGAGATTTCTGCAATTTTGCCTCAAAATAAGGGGAATTTCTTATTTTTTGCCCCAAAACAAAGGAAATTTCAGCCTTTTTACCTGAAAATAAGTGAAATTTCTGTAATTTTGCCCCAAATATGGGAAATTTCTGCAATTTTGCCCCAAAATAAGGTAAATTCCTGCAATTTTGCCCCAAAATAAAGGAAATTTCTGGAATTTTGCCCCAAAATAAGGGGAATTTCTGATTTTTGCCCCAAAATTAGGGGAATTTCTGCAATTTTGCTTCAAAATACGGGGAATTTCTGCCTTTTTGCCTGAAAATAATGGGAATGCATATCTTTTTGCCATAAAAAGGGAAATTTCTTCATTTTTGCTTCAAAATAAGTGGAATTTCTGCTTTTTTGCCTCTAATTAAGTGGAATTTCTGTCTTCTTCCCGAAAACAAAGGGAATTTCCTTATTTTTGCCCCAAAATAAGGGGAATTTCTGACTTATTACCCTAAAATAAGTGAAATTTCTGCAATTTTACCCCAAAATAAGAGAAATTTCTGCCTTTTTGCCCTGAAATAAGGGGAATTTCAGCCTTTATACCTCAAAATAAGGGGAATTTCTGCATTTTTGCCACAAAATATTAGGAATTTCTGACTTTTTGCCCCAAAATAAGGAAAATTTCTGCCTTTTTCCCTGAAATAAGTGAAATTTCTGCAATTTTGCCCCAAAATAAGTGAAATTTTGCAATTTTGCTCCAAAATAAGAAAAATTTCTGGAATTTTGCCCCAAAATAAGTGGAATTTCTAAGTTTTGCCCCAAAATAAGGAGAAATTCTGTCTTTTTGCCCCAACATATAGGAATTTCTGTTATTTTGCCCCACAACTAGGGGAATTTCTGCAATTTTGCTCCAAAATACGGGGAATTTCTGCCTTTGTGCCCTGAAATATGTGAAATTTCTGCAATTTTACCCCTAAATAAGGTGAATTTCTGCTTTTTTGCCCCAAAATAATGGGAATTTCTGCCTTTTGCCCCAAAATAAGAAAAATTTTTGTTTTTTTTCTCTGAAATAAGTGAAATTTCTGCAATTTTCCTCTAAAATAAGGGAAATTTTTGCAATTTTTCCCATAATAAGGGAGAATTCTGCAATTTTGCCCCAAAATAAGGGTAATTTTTTTTTTGCCCCAAAACAAAGGAAATTTCAGCCTTTTTACCTGAAAATAAGTGAAATTTCTGAAATTTTGCCCCAAATAAGGGAAATTTCTGCAATTTTGCCCCAAAATAAGGTAAATTCCTGCAATTTTGCCCCAAAATAAAGAAAATTTCTGGAATTTTGCCCCAAAATGAGAATTTCTGATTTTTGCCCCAAAATAAAGGGAATTCCTGCCTTTTTGCTTCTCAATAAGTGAAATTTCTGTCTTTTCTCCCAAAACAAAGGGAATTTCTGTCTTTTTGCCCCAAAATAAGGGGAATTTCTGACTTATTACCCTAAAATAAGTGAAATTTCTGCAATTTTACCCCAAAATAAGGGAAATTTCTGACTTTTTGCCCTGAAATAAGGGGAATTTCAGCCTTTATACCTCAAAATAAGGGGAATTTCTGCATTTTTGCCACAAAATATTAGGAATTTCTGACTTTTTGCCCTAAAATAAGGAAAATTTCTGCCTTTTTTCCCTGAAATAAGTGAAATTTCTGCAATTTTCCCCTAAATTAAGGGAAATTTTTGCCATTTTTTCCTATAATAAGGGAGATTTCTGCAATTTTGCCCCAAAATAAAAGGAATTTCTTGCTTTTTGCCCAAAACAAAGGAAATTTCAGCCTTTTTACCTGAAAATAAGTGAAATTTTTGAAATTTTGCCCCCAAAAAAAAATTTCTGCAATTTTGCCCCAAAATAAGGTAAATTCCTACAATTTTGCCCCAAAATAAAGGAAATTTCTGGAATTTTGCCCCAAAATAAGGGGAATCTGATTTTTGCCCCAAAATAAAGGGAATTTCTGCCTTTTGCGCCAAAATTAGGGAAATTTCTTCAATTTTGCACCAAAATACGGGGAATTTCTGCCTTTTTGCCTGAAAATAATGGGAATGCATACCCTTTTGCCATAAAAAGGAAAATTTCTTCATTTTTGCTCCAAAATAAGTGGAATTTCTGCCTTTTTGCTTCTCAATAAGTGGAATTTCTGTCTTTTTTCCCCAAAACAAAGGGAATTTCTGTCTTTTTTGCCCCAAAATAAGGGGAATTTCTGACTTATTACCCTAAAATAAGTGAAATTTCTGCAATTTTGCCCCAAAATAAGGGAAATTTCTGCCTTTTTGCCCTGAAATAAGGGGAATTTCAGCCTTTATACCTCAAAATAAGGGGAATTTCTGCATTTTTGCCACAAAATATTAGGAATTTCTGACTTTTTGCCCCAAAATAAGGAAAATTTCTGCCTTTTTTCCCTGAAATAAGTGAAATTTCTGCAATTTTGCCCCAAAATAAGTGAAATTTTGCAATTTTCCTCCAAAATAAGGAAAATTTCTGGAATTTTGCCCCAAAAAAGGTGGAATTTCTAAGTTTTGCCCCAAAATAAGGAGAAATTCTGTTTTTGCCCCAACATATAGGGAATTTCTGCCTTTTGCCCCAGAATTAGGGGAATTTCTGCAATTTTGCTCCAAAAT
Source organism: Micromys minutus (assembly GCF_963924665.1). Taxonomy (NCBI): domain Eukaryota; kingdom Metazoa; phylum Chordata; class Mammalia; order Rodentia; family Muridae; genus Micromys; species Micromys minutus. Next base: position 33,235 of record NW_027667575.1, read on the forward strand.
ACGGGGAATTTCTGCCTTTTTGCCCTGAAATATGTGAAATTTCAGCAATTTTTCCCCTAAATAAGGTGAATCTCTGCTTTTTTGCCCCAAAATAAAAAAAATTTTTGCTTTTTTTCTCTGAAATATGTGAAATTTCTTCAATTTTCCCCTAAAATAAGGGAAATTTTTGCAATTTTTTCCCATAATAAGGGAGATTTCTGCAATTTTGCCTCAAAATAAGGGGAATTTCTTATTTTTTGCCCCAAAACAAAGGAAATTTCAGCCTTTTTACCTGAAAATAAGTGAAATTTCTGTAATTTTGCCCCAAATAAGGGAAATTTCTGCAATTTTGCCCCAAAATAAGGTAAATTCCTGATATTTTGCCCCAAAATAAAGGAAATTTCTGGAATTTTGCCCCAAAATAAAGGGAATTTCTGATTTTTGCCCCAAAATAAAGGGAATTTCTGCCTTTTGCCCCAAAATTAGGGGAATTTCTGCAATTTTGCTTCAAAATACGGGGAATTTCTGCCTTTTTGCCTGAAAATAATGGGAATGCATATCTTTTTGCCATAAAAAGGGAAATTTCTTCATTTTTGCTTCAAAATAAGGGGAATTTCTGCTTTTTTGCCTCTAAATAAGTGAAATTTCTGTCTTCTTCCCGAAAACAAAGGGAATTTCTGTATTTTTGCCCCAAAATAAGGGGAATTTCTGACTTATTACCCTAAAATAAGTGAAATTTCTGCAATTTTACCCCAAAATAAGGGAAATTTCTGCCTTTTTGCCCTGAAATAAGGGGAATTTCAGCCTTTATACCTCAAAATAAGGGGAATTTCTGCATTTTTGCCACAAAATATTAGGAATTTCTGACTTTTTGCCCCAAAATTAGGAAAATTTCTGCCTTTTTCCCTGAAATAAGTGAAATTTCGGCAATTTTGCCCCAAAATAAGTGAAATTTTGCAATTTTGCTCCAAAATAAGAAAAATTTCTGGAATTTTGCCCCAAAATAAGTGGAATTTCTAAGTTTTGCCCCAAAATAAGGAGAAATTCTGTCTTTTTGCCCCAACATATAGGAATTTCTGTTATTTTGCCCCACAACTAGGGGAATTTCTGCAATTTTGCTCCAAAATACGGGGAATTTCTGCCTTTTTGCCCTGAAATATGTGAAATTTTTGCAATTTTACCCCTAAATAAGGTGAATTTCTGCTTTTTTGCCCCAAAATAATGGGAATTTCTGCCTTTTGCCCCAAAATAAGAAAAATTTTTGTTTTTTTTCTCTGAAATAAGTGAAATTTCTGCAATTTTCCTCTAAAATAAGGGAAATTTTTGCAATTTTTCCCATAATAAGGGAGAATTCTGCAATTTTGCCCCAAAATAAGGGTAATTTTTTTTTTGCCCCAAAACAAAGGAAATTTCAGCCTTTTTACCTGAAAATAAGTGAAATTTCTGAAATTTTGCCCCAAATAAGGGAAATTTCTGCAATTGTGCCCCAAAATAAGGTAAATTCCTGCAATTTTGCCCCAAAATAAAGGAAATTTCTGGAATTTTGCCCCAAAATAAGGAGAATTTCTGATTTTTGCCCCAAAATAAAGGGAATTTCTGCCTTTTTGCTTCTCAATAAGTGGAATTTCTGTCTTTTCCCCCAAAACAAAGGGAATTTCTGTCTTTTTGCCCCAAAATAAGGGGAATTTCTGACTTATTACCCTAAAATAAGTGAAATTTCTGCAATTTTGCCCCAAAATAAGGGAAATTTCTGCCTTTTTGCCCTGAAATAAGGGGAATTTCAGCCTTTATACCTCAAAATAAGGGGAATTTCTGCATTTTTGCCACAAAATATTAGGAATTTCTGACTTTTTGCCCTAAAATAAGGAAAATTTCTGACTTTTTTCCCTGAAATAAGTGAAATTTCTGCAATTTTGCCCCAAAATAAGTGAAATTCTGCAATTTTGCCCCAAAATAAGGAAAATTTCTGGAATTTTGCCACGCAATAAGTGGAATTTCTAAGTTTTGCCCCAAAATAAGGAGAATTTCTGTCTTTTTGCGCCAACATATAAGGAATTTCTGTTTTTTTGCCCCACAACTAGGGGAATTTCTGCAATTTTGCTCCAAAATACGGGGAATTTCTGCCTTTTTGCCTGAAAATAATGGGAATGCATACCTTTTGGCCATAAAAAGGGAAATTTCTTCATTTTTGCTCCAAAATAAGTGGAATTTCTGCCTTTTTGCCTCTAAATAAGTGAAATTTCTGTATTTTTCCTTGAAAACAATGGGAATTTCTGTCTTTTTTGCCCCAAAACAAGGGGAATTTCTGACTTATTACTCTAAAATTAGTGAAATTTCTGCAATTTTGCCCCCAAATAAGGGAAATTTCTGCCTTTTTGCCCCAAAATAAGAGGAATTTCAGCCTTTATACCTCAAAATAAGGGGAATTTCTGCATTTTTGCCACAAAATATTAGGAATTTCTGACTTTTTGCCCCAAAATAAGGAAAATTTCTGCCTTTTTTCCCTGAAATAAGTGAAATTTCTGCAATTTTGCCCCAAAATAAGTGAAATTTTGCAATTTTGCTCCAAAATAAGAAAAATTTCTGGAATTTTGCCCCAAAATAAGTAGAATTTCTAAGTTTTGCCCCAAAATAAGGAGAAATTCTGTCTTTTTGCCCCAACATATATGGAATTTCTGTTATTTTGCCCCACAACTAGGAGAATTTCTGCAAATTTGCTCCAAAATACGGGGAATTTCTGCCTTTTTGCCCTGACATATGTGAAATTTCTGCAATTTTACCCCTAAATAAGGTGAATCTCTGCTTTTTTGCTTCAAAATAAAAAAAATTTTTGCTTTTTTTCTCTGAAATATGTGAAATTTCTTCAATTTTCCCCTAAAATAAGGAAAATTTTTGCAATTTTTTCCCATAATAAGGGAGATTTCTGCAATTTTGCCCCAAAATAAGGGGAATTTCTTTTTTTTTGCCCCAAAACAAAGGATATTTCAGCCTTTTTACCTGAAAATAAGTGAAATTTCTGAAATTTTGCCCCAAATAAGGGAAATTTCTGCAATTTTGCCCCAAAATAAGGTAAATTCCTGCAATTTTGCCCCAAAATAAAGGAAATTTCTGGAATTTTGCCCCAAAATAAGGGGAATTTCTGATTTTTGCCCTAAAATAAAGGGAATTTCTGCCTTTTGCCCCAAAATTAGGGGAATTTCTGCAATTTTGCTTCAAAATACGGGGAATTTCTGCCTTTTTGCCTGAAAATAATGGGAATGCATATCTTTTTGCCATAAAAAGGGAAATTTCTTCATTTTTGCTTCAATATAAGGGGAATTTCTGCTTTTTTGCCTCTAAATAAGTGGAATTTCTGTCTTTTTCCCCCAAAACAAAGGGAATTTCTGTATTTTTGCCCCAAAATAAGGGGAATTTTTGACTTATTACCCTAAAATAAGTGAAATTTCTGCAATTTTACCCCAAAATAAGGGAAATTTCTGCCTTTTTGCCCTGAAATAAGGGGAATTTCAGCATTTATACCTCAAAATAAGGGGAATTTCTGCATTTTTGCCACAAAATATTAGGAATTTCTGACTTTTTGCCCCAAAATAAGGAAAATTTCTGCCTTTTTCCCTGAAATAAGTGAAATTTCTGAATTTTGCCCCAAAATAAGTGAAGTTTTGCAATTTTGCTCAAATATAAGAAAAATTTCTGGAATTTTGCCCCAAAATAAGTGGAATTTCTAAGTTTTGCCCCAAAATAAGGAGAAATTCTGTCTTTTTGCCACAACATATAGGGAATTTCTGTTATTTTGCCCCACAACTAGGGAAATTTCTGCAATTTTGCTCCAAAATACGGGGAATTTCTGCCTTTTTGCCCTGAAATATGTGAAATTTCTGCAATTTTACCCCTAAATAAGGTGAATTTCTGCTTTTTTGCCCCAAAATAACGGGAATTTCTGCCTTTTGCCCCAAAATAAGAAAAATTTTTGTTTTTTTTCTCTGAAATAAGTGAAATTTCTGCAATTTTCCTCTAAAATAAGGGAAATTTTTGCAATTTTTCCCATAATAAGGGAGATTTCTGCAATTTTGCCCCAAAATAAGGGTAATTTTTTTTTTGCCCCAAAACAAAGGAAATTTCAGCCTTTTTACCTGAAAATAAGTGAAATTTCTGAAATTTTGCCACAAATAAGGGAAATTTCTGCAATTTTGCCCCAAAATAAGGTAAATTCCTGCAATTTTGCCCCAAAATAAAGGAAATTTCTGGAATTTTGCCCCAAAATAAGGAGAATTTCTGATTTTTGCCCCAAAATAAAGGGAATTTCTGCCTTTTTGCTTCTCAATAAGTGGAATTTCTGTCTTTTGCCCCAAAACAAAGGGAATTTCCGTCTTTTTGCCCCAAAATAAGGGGAATTTCTGATTTATTACCCTAAAATAAGTGAAATTTCTGCAATTTTGCCCCAAAATAAGGGAAATTTCTGCCTTTTTGCCCTGAAATAAGGGGAATTTCAGCCTTTATACCTCAAAATAAGGGGAATTTCTGCATTTTTGCCACAAAATATTAGGAATTTCTGACTTTTTGCCCTAAAATAAGGAAAATTTCTGCCTTTTTTCCCTGAAATAAGTGAAATTTCTGCAATTTTGCCCCAAAATAAGTGAAATTTTGCAATTTTGCCTCAAAATAAGGAAAATTTCTGGAATTTTGCCACACAATAAGTGGAATTTCTAAGTTTTGCCCCAAAATAAGGTAAATTTCTGTCTTTTTGCGCCAACATATAAGGAATTTCTGTTTTTTTGCCCCACAACTAGGGGAATTTCTGCAATTTTGCTCCAAAATACGGGGAATTTCTGCCTTTTTGCCTGAAAATAATGGGAATGCATACCTTTTTGCCATAAAAAGGGAAATTTCTTCATTTTTGCTCCAAAATAAGTGGAATTTCTGCCTTTTTGCCTCTAAATAAGTGAAATTTCTGTATTTTTCCTTGAAAACAAAGGGAATTTCTGTCTTTTTTGCCCCAAAACAAGGGGAATTTCTGACTTATTACTCTAAAATAAGTGAAATTTCTGCAATTTTGCCCCCAAATAAGGGAAATTTCTGCCTTTTTGCCCCAAAATAAGAGGAATTTCACCCTTTATACCTCAAAATAAGGGGAATTTCTGCATTTTTGCCACAAAATATTAGGAATTTCTGACTTTTTGCCCCAAAATAAGGAAAATTTCTGCCTTTTTTCCCTGAAATAAGTGAAATTTCTGCAATTTTGCCCCAAAATAAGTGAAATTTTGCAATTTTGCTCCAAAATAAGAAAAATTTCTGGAATTTTGCCCCAAAATAAGTAGAATTTCTAAGTTTTGCCCCAAAATAAGGAGAAATTCTGTCTTTTTGCCCCAACATATATGGAATTTCTGTTATTTTGCCCCACAACTAGGGGAATTTCTGCAAATTTGCTCCAAAATACGGGGAATTTCTGCCTTTTTGCCCTGACATATGTGAAATTTCTGCAATTTTACCCCTAAATAAGGTGAATCTCTGCTTTTTTGCTTCAAAATAAAAAAAAATTTTGCTTTTTTTCTCTGAAATATGTGAAATTTCTTCAATTTTCCCCTAAAATAAGGAAAATTTTTGCAATTTTTTCCCATAATAAGGGAGATTTCTGCAATTTTGCCCCAAAATAAGGGGAATTTCTTCTTTTTTGCCCCAAAACAAAGGAAATTTCAGCCTTTTTACCTGAAAATAAGTGAAATTTCTGAAATTTTGCCCCAAATAAGGGAAATTTCTGCAATTTTGCCCCAAAATAAGGGAAATTCCTGCAATTTTGCCCCAAAATAAAGGAAATTTCTGGAATTTTGCCCCAAAATAAGGGGAATTTCTGATTTTTGCCCTAAAATAAAGGGAATTTCTGCCTTTTGCCCCAAAATTAGGGGAATTTCTGCAATTTTGCTTCAAAATACGGGGAATTTCTGCCTTTTTGCCTGAAAATAATGGGAATGCATATCTTTTTGCCATAAAAAGGGAAATTTCTTCATTTTTGCTTCAATATAAGGGGAATTTCTGCTTTTTTGCCTCTAAATAAGTGGAATTTCTGTCTTTTTCCCCCAAAACAAAGGGAATTTCTGTATTTTTGCCCCAAAATAAGGGGAATTTTTGACTTATTACCCTAAAATAAGTGAAATTTCTGCAATTTTACCTCAAAATAAGGGAAATTTCTACCTTTTTGCCCTGAAATATGGGGAATTTCAGCCTTTATACCTCAAAATAAGGGGAATTTCTGCATTTTTGCCACAAAATATTAGGAATTTCTCACTTTTTGCCCCAAAATAAGGAAAATTTCTGCCTTTTTTCCCTGAAATAAGTGAAATTTCTGCAATTTTGCCCCAAAATAAGGGAAATTTTGCAATTTTGCTCCAAAATAAGAAAAATTTCTGGAATTTTGCCCCAAAATAAGTAGAATTTCTAAGTTTTGCCCCAAAATAAGGAGAAATTCTGTCTTTTTGCCCCAACATATAAGGAATTTCTGTCTTTTTGCCCCACAACTAGGGGAATTTCTGCAAATTTGCTCCAACATACGGGGAATTTCTGCCTTTATGCCCTGAAATATGTGAAATTTCTGCAATTTTACCCCTAAATAAGGTGAATTTCTGCTTTTTTGTCCCAAAATAATAGGAATTTCTGCCTTTTTGCCCCAAAATAAGAAAAATTTTTGCTTTTTTTCTCTGAAATAAGTGAAATTTCTGCAATTTTCCTCTAAAATAAGGGAAATTTTTGCAATTTTTTCCCATAAGTGAGATTTCTGTAATTTTGCCCCAAAATAAGGGTAATTTTTTCTTTTTGCCCCAAAACAAAAGAAATTTCAGCCTTTTTACCTGAAAATAAGTGAAATTTCTGAAATTTTGCCCCAAATAATGGAAATTCTGCAATTTTGCCCCAAAATAAGGTAAATTCCTGCAATTTTGCCCCAAAATATAGGAAATTTCTGGAATTTTGCCCCAAAATAAGGAGAATTTCAGATTTTTGCCCCAAAATAAAGGGAATTTCTGCCTTTTTGCTTCTCAATAAGTGGAATTTCTGTCTTTTCCCCCCAAAAAAGGGAATTTCTGGTTTTTTTGCCCCAAAATAAGGGGAATTTCTGACTTATTACCCTAAAATAAGTGAAATTTCTGCAATTTTGCCCCAAAATAAGGGAAATTTCTACATTTTTGCCCTGAAATAAGGGGAATTTCAGCTTTTATACCTCAAAATAAGGGGAATTTCTGCATTTTTGCAACAAAATATTCGGAATTTCTGACTTTTTGCCCTAAAATAAGGAAAATTTCTGCCTTTTTTCCCTGAAATAAGTGAAATTTCTGCAATTTTGCCCAAAAATAAGTGAAATTTTGCAATTTTGCCCCAAAATAAGGAAAATTTCTGGAATTTTGCCCCACAATAAGTGGAATTTCTAAGTTTTGCCCCAAAATAAGGGGAATTTCTGGCTTTTTGCCCCAACATATAAGGAATTTCTGTCTTTTTGCCCCACAACTAGGGGAATTTCTGCAATTTTGCTCCAAAATACGGGGAATTTCTGCCTTTTTGCCCTGAAATATGTGAAATTTCTGCAATTTTACCCCTAAATAAGGTGAATTTCTGCTTTTTTGCCCCAAAATAAAAAAAATTTTTGCTTTTTTTCTCTGAAATCAGTGAAATTTCTGCAATTTTCCCCTAATCTAAGGGAAATTTTTGCAATTTTTTCCCATAATAAGGGAGATTTCTGCAATTTTGCCTCAAAATAAGGGGAATTTCTTCCTTTTTGCCCCAAAACAAAGGAAATTTCAGCCTTTTTACCTGAAAATAAGTGAAATTTCTGAAATTTTGCCCCAAATAAGGGAAATTTCTGCAATTTTGCCCCAAAATAAAATAAATTCCTGCAATTTTGCCCCAAAATAGAGGAAATTTCTGGAATTTTGCCCCAAAATAAGGGGAATTTCTGATTTTTGCCCCAAAATAAAGAGAATTTCTGCCTTTTGCCCCAAAATTAGGGGAATTTCTGCAATTTTGCTTCAAAATACGGGGAATTTCTGCCTTTTTGCCTGACAATAATGGGAATGCATATCTTTTTGCCATAAAAAGGGAAATTTCTTCATTTCTGCTTCAAAATAAGAGAAATTTCTGCCTTTTTGCTTCTCAATAAGTGGAATTTCTGTCTTTTTCCTTGAAAACAAAGGGAATTTCTGTCTTTTTTGCCCCAAAATAAGGGGAATTTCTGACTTATTACCCTAAAATAAGGGAAATTTCTGCCTTTTTGCCCTGAAATAAAAGGAATTTCAGCCTTTATACCTCAAAATAAGAGGAATTTCTGCATTTTTGCCACAAAATATTAGGAATTTCTGACTTTTTGCCCCAAAATAAGGAAAATTTCTGCCTTTTTCCCTGAAATAAGTGAAATTTCTGCAATTTTGCCCCAAAATAAGTGAAATTTTGCAATTTTGCTCCAAAATAAGAAAAATTTCTGGAATTTTGCCCCAAAATAAGTGGAATTTCTAAGTTTTGCCCCAAAATAAGGAGAAATTCTGTCTTTTTGCCCCAACAAATAGGGAATTTCTGTTATTTTGCCCCACAACTAGGGGAATTTCTGCAATTTTGCTCCAAAATACGGGGAATTTCTGCCTTTTTGCCCTGAAATATGTGAAATTTCTGCAATTTTACCCCTAAATAAGGTGAATTTCTGCTTTTTTGCCCCAAAATAATGGGAATTTCTGCCTTTTGCCCCAAAATAAGAAAAATTTTTGCTTTTTTTCTCTGAAATAAGTGAAATTTCTGCAATTTTCCCCTAAAATAAGGGAAATTTTTGCAATTTTTTCCCATGATAAGGGAGATTTCTGCAATTTTGCCCCAAAGTAAGGGGAATTTCTTCCTTTTTGCCCCCCAAAAAAAGGAAATTTCAGCCTTTTTACCTGAAAATAAGTGAAATTTCTGAAATTTTGCCCCAAATAAGAGAAATTTCTGCAATTTTGCCCCAAAATAAGGTAAATTCCTGAAATTTTGCACCAAAATAAAGGAAATTTCTGGAATTTTGCCCCCAAATAAGGGGAATTTCTGATTTTTGCCACAAAATAAAGGGAATTTCTGCCTTTTGCCCCAAAATTAGGGGAATTTCTGCAATTTTGCTCCAAAATACGGGGAATTTCTGCCTTTTTGCCTGAAAATAATGGGAATCCATAACTTTTTGCCATAAAAAGGTAAATTTCTTCATTTTTGCTCCAAAATCAGGGAACTTTCTGCCTTTTTGCCTCTAAATAAGTGGAATTTCTGTCTTTTTCCCCCAAAACAAAGGGAATTTCTGTATTTTTGCCCCAAAATAAGGGGAATTTTTGACTTATTACCCTAAAATAAGTGAAATTTCTGCAATTTTACCTCAAAATAAGGGAAATTTCTGCCTTTTTGCCCTGAAATATGGGGAATTTCAGCCTTTATACCTCAAAATATTGGGAATTTCTGCATTTTTGCCACAAAATATTAGGAATTTCTCACTTTTTGCCCCAAAATAAGGAAAATTTCTGCCTTTTTTCCCTGAAATAAGTGAAATTTCTGCAATTTTGCCCCAAAATAAGTGAAATTTTGCAATTTTGCTCCAAAATAAGAAAAATTTCTGGAATTTTGCCCCAAAATAAGTAGAATTTCTAAGTTTTGCCCCAAAATAAGGAGAAATTCTGTCTTTTTGCCCCAACATATATGGAATTTCTGTTATTTTGCCCCACAACTAGGGGAATTTCTGCAAATTTGCTCCAAAATACGGGGAATTTCTGCCTTTTTGCCCTGAAATATGTGAAATTTCTGCAATTTTACCCCTAAATAAGGTGAATTTCTGCTTTTTTGTCCCAAAATAATAGGAATTTCTGCCTTTTTGCCCCCAAATAAGAAAAATTTTTGCTTTTTTCTCTGAAATAAGTGAAATTTCTGCAATTTTCCTCTAAAATAAGGGAAATTTTTGCAATTTTTTCCCATAAGGGAGATTTCTGTAATTTTGCCCCAAAATAAGGGTAATTTTTTCTTTTGGCCCCAAAACAAAAGAAATTTCAGCCTTTTTACCTGAAAATAAGTGAAATTTCTGAAATTTTGCCCCAAATAATGGAAATTCTGCAATTTTGCCCCAAAATAAGGTAAATTCCTGCAATTTTGCCCCAAAATAAAGGAAATTTCTGGAATTTTGCCCCAAAATAAGGAGAATTTCTGATTTTTGCCCCAAAATAAAGGGAATTTCTGCCTTTTTGCTTCTCAATAAGTGGAATTTCTGTCTTTTCCCCCAAAAAAAGGGAATTTCTGTTTTTTTTGCCCCAAAAATAAGGGGAATTTCTGACTTATTACCCTAAAATAAGTGAAATTTCTGCAATTTTGCCCCAAAATAAGGGAAATTTCTACATTTTTGCCCTGAAATAAGAGGAATTTCAGCTTTTATACCTCAAAATAAGGGGAATTTCTGCATTTTTGCAACAAAATATTAGGAATTTCTGACTTTTTGCTTTAAAATAAGAAAAATTTCTGCCTTTTTTCCCTGAAATAAGTGAAATTTCTGCAATTTTGCCCCCAAATAAGTGAAATTTTGCAATTTTGCCCCAAAATAAGGAAAATTTCTGGAATTTTGCCCCACAATAAGTGGAATTTCTAAGTTTTGCCCCAAAATAAGGGGAATTTCTGTCTTTTTGCCCCAACATATGAGGAATTTCTGTCTTTTTGCCCCACAACTAGGGGAATTTCTGCAATTTTGCTCCAAAATACGGAGAATTTCTGCCTTTTTGCCCTGAAATATGTGAAATTTCTGCAATTTTACCCCTAAATAAGGTGAATTTCTGCTTTTTTGCGCTAAAATAAGAAAAATTTTTGCTTTTTTTCTCTGAAATCAGTGAAATTTCTGCAATTTTCCCCTAATCTAAGGGAAATTTTTGCAATTTTTTCCCATAATAAGGGAGATTTCTGCAATTTTGCCCCAAAATAAGGGGAATTTCTTCCTTTTTTCTCCAAAACAAAGGAAATTTCAGCCTTTTTACCTGAAAATAAGTGAAATTTCTGAAATTTTGCCCCAAATAAGGGAAATTTCTGCAATTTTGCCCCAAAATAAAATAAATTCCTGCAATTTTGCCCCAAAATAGAGGAAATTTCTGGAATTTTGCCCCAAAATAAGGGGAATTTCTGATTTTTGCCCCAAAATAAAGAGAATTTCTGCCATTTGCCCCAAAATTAGGGGAATTTCTGCAATTTTGCTTCAAAATACGGGGAATTTCTGCCTTTTTGCCTGAAAATAATGGGAATGCATATCTTTTTGCCATAAAAAGGGAAATTTCTTCATTTCTGCTTCAAAATAAGAGAAATTTCTGCCTTTTTGCTTCTCAATAAGTGGAATTTCTGTCTTTTTCCTTGAAAACAAAGGGAATTTCTTTCTTTTTTGCCCCAAAATAAGGGGAATTTCTGACTTATTACCCTAAAATAAGTGAAATTTCTGCAATTTTGCCCCAAAATAAGGGAAATTTCTGCCTTTTTGCCCTGAAATAAAGGGAATTTCAGCCTTTATACCTCAAAATAAGGGGAATTTCTGCATTTTTGCCACAAAATATTAGGAATTTCTGACTTTTTGCCCCAAAATAAAGGAAATTTCTGGAATTTTGCCCCAAAATAAGGAGAATTTCTGATTTTTGCCCCAAAATAAAGGGAATTTCTGCCTTTTTGTTTCCCAATAAGTGGAATTTCTGTCTTTTCCCCCAAAAAAAGGGAATTTCTGTTTTTTTTGCCCCAAAATAAGGGGAATTTCTGACTTATTACCCTAAAATAAGTGAAATTTCTGCAATTTTGCCCCAAAATAAGGGAAATTTCTACATTTTTGCCCTGAAATAAGGGGAATTTCAGCTTTTATACCTCAAAATAAGGGGAATTTCTGCATTTTTGCAACAAAATATTAGGAATTTCTGACTTTTTGCCCTAAAATAAGGAAAATTTCTGCCTTTTTTCCCTGAAATAAGTGAAATTTCTGCAATTTTGCCCCAAAATAAGTGAAATTTTGCAATTTTGCCCCAAAATAAGGAAAATTACTGGAATTTTGCCCCACAATAAGTGGAATTTCTAAGTTTTGCCCCAAAATAAGGGGAATTTCTGTCTTTTTGCCCCAACATATAAGGAATTTCTGTCTTTTTGCCCCACAACTAGGGGAATTTCTGCAATTTTGCTCCAAAATACGGGGAATTTCTTCCTTTTTGCCCTGAAATATGTGAAATTTCTGCAATTTTACCCCTAAATAAGGTGAATTTCTGCTTTTTTGCCCAAAAAAAGAAAAATTTTTGCTTTTTTTCTCTGAAATCAGTGAAATTTCTGCAATTTTCCCCTAATCTAAGTGAAATTTTTGCAATTTTTTTCCATAATAAGGGAGATTTCTGCAATTTTGCCCCAAAATAAGGGGAATTTCTTCCTTTTTGCCCCAAAACAAAGGAAATTTCAGCCTTTTTACCTGAAAATAAGTGAAATTTCTGAAATTTTGCCCCAAATAAGGGAAATTTCTGCAATTTTGCCCCAAAATAAAATAAATTCCTGCAATTTTGCCCCAAAATAGAGGAAATTTCTGGAATTTTGCCCCAAAATAAGGGGAATTTCTGATTTTTGCCCCAAAATAAAGAGAATTTCTGCCTTTTGCCCCAAAATTAGGGGAATTTCTGCAATTTTGCTTCAAAATACGGGGAATTTCTGCCTTTTTGCCTGAAAATAATGGGAATGCATATCTTTTTGCCATAAAAAGGGAAATTTCTTCCTTTCTGCTTCAAAATAAGAGAAATTTCTGCCTTTTTACTTCTCAATAAGTGGAATTTCTGTCTTTTTCCTTGAAAACAAAGGGAATTTCTGTCTTTTTTGCCCCAAAATAAGGGGAATTTCTGACTTATTACCCTAAAATAAGTGAAATTTCTGCAATTTTGCCCCAAAATAAGGGAAATTTCTGCCTTTTTGCCCTGAAATAAAGGGAATTTCAGCCTTTATACCTCAAAATAAGGGGAATTTCTGCATTTTTGCCACAAAATATTAGGAATTTCTGACTTTTTGCCCCAAAATAAGGAAAATTTCTGCCTTTTTCCCTGAAATAAGTGAAATTTCTGCAATTTTGCCCCAAAATAAGTGAAATTTTGCATTTTGCTCCAAAATAAGAAAAATTTCTGGAATTTTGCCCCAAAATAAGTGGAATTTCTAAGTTTTGCCCCAAAATAAGGAGAAATTCTGTCTTTTTGCCACAACAAATAGGGAATTTCTGTTATTTTGCCCCACAACTAGGGGAATTTCTGCAATTTTGCTCCAAAATACGGGGAATTTCTGCCTTTTTGCCCTGAAATATGTGAAATTTCTGCAATTTTACCCCTAAATAAGGTGAATTTCTGCTTTTTTGCCCCAAAATAATGGGAATTTCTGCATTTTGCCCCAAAATAAGAAAAATTTTTGCTTTTTTTCTCTGAAATAAGTGAAATTTCTGCAATTTTCCCCTAAAATAAGGGAAATTTTTGCAATTTTTTCCCATGATAAGGGAGATTTCTGCAATTTTGCCCCAAAGTAAGGGGAATTTCTTCCTTTTTGCCCCCCAAAAAAAGGAAATTTCAGCCTTTTTACCTGAAAATAAGTGAAATTTCTGAAATTTTGCCCCAAATAAGAGAAATTTCTGCAATTTTGCCCCAAAATAAGGTAAATTCCTGCAATTTTGCCACAAAATAAAGGAAATTTCTGGAATTTTGCCCCCAAATAAGGGGAATTTCTGATTTTTGCCCCAAAATAAAGGGAATTTCTGCCTTTTGCCCCAAAATTAGGGGAATTTCTGCAATTTGATCCAAAATATGGGGAATTTCTGCCTTTTTGCCTGAAAATAATGGGAATCCATAACTTTTTGCCATAAAAAGGTAAATTACTTCATTTTTGCTCCAAAATCAGGGAACTTTCTGCCTTTTTGCCTCTAAATAAGTGGAATTTCTGTCTTTTCCTCCAAAATAAAGGGAATTTTTGTCTTTTTTTCCCCAAAATAAGGGGAATTTCTGACTTATTACCCTAAAATAAGTGAAATTTCTGCAATTTTTCCCCAAAATAAGGGAAATTTCGGCCTTTTTGTCCTGAAATAAGAGGAATTTTAGCCTTTATACCTCAAAATAAGGGGAATTTCTGCATTTTTGCAACAAAATATTAGGAATTTCTGACTTTTTGCCCCAAAATAAGGAAAATTTGTGCCTTTTTCCCTGAAATAAGTGAAATTTCTGCAATTTTGCCCCAAAATAAGTGAAATTTTGCAATTTTGCCCCAAAATAAGGAAAATTTCTGGAATTTTGCCCCAAAATAACTGGAATTTCTAAGTTTTGCCCCAAAATAAAAAGAATTTCTGTCTTTTTGCCCCAACATATAGGGAATTTCTGTCTTTTTGCCCCACAACTAGAGGAATTTCTGCAATTTTGCTTCAAAATACGGGGAATTTCTACCTTTTTGCCCTGAAATATGTGAAATTTCTGCAATTTTACCCCTAAATAAGGTGAATTTTTACTTTTTTGCCCCAAAATAATGGGAATTTCTGCCTTTTTGCCCCAAAATAAGAAAATTTTTTGCTTTTTTCTCTGAAATAAGGGAAATTTCTGCAATTTTCCCCTAAAATAAGGGAAATTTTGGCCATTTTTTCTTATAATAAGGGAGATTTATGCAATTTTGCCCCAAAATAAGGGGAATTTCTTTCTTTTTGCCCCAAAACAAAGAAAATTTCAGCCTTTTTAACTGAAAATTAGTGAAATTTCTGAAATTTTGCCCCAAATAAGGGAAATTTCTGCAATTTTGCCCCAAAAT
>NW_027667574.1:0-168000 GCF_963924665.1 Micromys minutus
TTGGGGCAAAATTGCAGAAATTTTACTTATTTCAAGGAAAAAAGGCAGAAATTTTCTTTATTTTGGGGCAAAAAAGAAAGGAATTCCTTTTGTTTTAGGGGAAAAAGACAGAAATTCCACTTATTTAGAGGCAAAAAAGCAGAAATTCCCCTTATTTTGAAGCAAAAATGAAGAAATTTCCCTTTTTTATGGTAAAAAAGTATGCATTCTTCTTATTTTCGGGCAAAAAGGCAGAAATTCCCCGTATTTTGTAGCAAAATTGCAGAAATTCCCGTTCTTGTGGGGCAAAAATGCAGAAATTGCCTATATGTTGGGGCAAAAAGACAGAAATTCTCCTTATTTTGGAGCAACACTCAGAAATTCCAATTATTTTGGGGCAAAATTGCAGAAATTTCCCTAATTGTGGGGCAAAAAGGCAGAAATTCCATATATGTTAAGGCAAAAAGACAGAAATTCTCCTTATTTTGGAGCAAAACTCTGAAATTCCACTTATTTTGGGGAAAAATTCCAGAAATTTCCCTTATTTTGGGGCAAAATTGCAGAAATTTCCCTTATTTTGGGGCAAAATTGCAGAAATTTCACATATTTTGTGGCAAAAATGCAGAAATTCCCATTATTTTGAGGTTAAAAGGCTGAAATTCCCCTTAATTGGGGGCAAAAAGGCAGAAATTTTTCATATTTTGGGGCAAAATTGCAGAAATTTCACTTACTTCAGGGTAATAAGTCAGAATTTTTCCTTATTTTGAGGCAAAAAATACAGAAATTCCCTTTGTTTTGGGAGAAAAAGACAGAAATTCCACATATTTAGAGGCAAAAAAGCAGAAATTCCCCCTATTTTGGATCAAAAATGAAGAAATTTCCCTTTTTTATGGCAAAAAGATATTTATTCTTCTTATTTTCGGGCAAAAAGGCAGAAATTCCCCGTGTTTTGGAGCTAAATTGCAGAAATTCCCCTAATTGTGGGGCAAAAAGGCAGAAATTCCCTATATGTTGGGGCAAAAAGACAGAAATTCTCCTTATTTTGGGGCAAAACTCAGAAATTCCACTTATTTTGGGGCAAAATTCCAGAAATTTCCCTTTCTTTTGGGCCAAATTGCAGAAATTTCACTTATTTTGTGGGAAAATTGCAGAAATTTGACTTATTTCAGGGAAGAAAAGCAGAAATTTTCTTATTTTGTAGAAAAAAGGCAGTAATTCCTAATATTTTGTGGCAAAAATGCAGAAATTCCCCTTATTTTGAGGTAAAAAGGCTTAAATTCTTCGTATTTGGGGGCAAAAAGTCAGAAATTTGCCTTATTTTGGGGCAAAATTGCAGAAATTCCCCTAATTGTGGGGCAAAAAGGCAGAAATTCTCTATATGTTGGGTCAAAAATACAGAAATTCTCCTTATTTTGGGGCAAAACTCAGAAATTCCACTTATTTTGGTGCAAAATTCCAGAAATTTCCATTATATTGGGGCGAAATTGCAGAAATTTCTCTTATTTTGGGGCAAAATTGGAGAAATTTCACATCTTTTGGGGCAAAATTGCAGAAATTTGACGTATTTCAAGGAATAAAGGCAGAAATTTTCTTTATTTTGGGGCAAAAAAGAAAGGAATTCCTTTTGTTTTAGGGGAAAAAGACAGAAATTCCACTTATTTAGAGGCAAAAAAGCAGAAATTCCCCTTATTTTGAAGCAAAAATGAAGAAATTTCCCTTTTTTATGGTAAAAAAGTATGCATTCTTCTTATTTTCGATCAAAAAGGCAGAAATTCCCCGTATTTTGTAGCAAAATTGCAGAAATTCCCGTTCTTGTGGGGCAAAAATGCAGAAATTGCCTATATGTTGGGGCAAAAATACAGAAATTCTCCTTATTTTAGGGCAAAATTCAGAAATTCCACTTATTTTGGAGCAAAATTCCAGAAATTTCCCTTCTTTTGAGGCAAAATTGAAGAAATTTCACTTATTTTTGGGCAAAATTGCAGAAATTTGGCTTATTTCAGGGAATAAAAGCAGAAATTTTCTTATTTTGTAAAAAAAAGGCAGTAATTCCTAATATTTTGTGGAAAAATGCAGAAATTCCCCTTATTTTGAAGTAAAAAGGCTTAAATTCTTCTTACTTGGGGGCAAAAATCAGAAATTTCCCTTATTTTGGGGCAAAATTGCAGAAATTCCCCTAATTGTGACGCAAAAAGGCAGAAATTCTCTATATGTTGGGTCAAAAATACAGAAATTCTCCTTATTTTGGGGCAAAACTCAGAAATTCCACTTATTTTGGTGCAAAATTCCAGAAATTTCCTTTATTTTGGGGCGAAAATGCAGAAATTTCCCTTATTTTGGGGCAAAATTGGAGAAATTTCACATATTTTGGGGCAAAATTGCAGAAATTTTACTTATTTCAAGGAAAAAAGGCAGAAAGTTTCTTTATTTTGGGGCAAAAAAGAAAGGAATTCCTTTTGTTTTGGGGTAAAAAGACAGAAATTCAACTTATTTAGAGGCAAAAAAGCAGAAATTCCCCTTATTTTGAAGCAAAAATGAAGAAATTTCCTTTTTTATGGTAAAAAAGTATGCATTCTTCTTATTTTCGGGCAAAAAAGCAGAAATTCCCCGTATTTTGTAGCAAAATTTCAGAAATTCCCCTACTTGTGGGGAAAAAGGCAGAAATTGCCTATATGTTGGGGCAAAAAGACAGAAATTCTCCTTATTTTGGGGCAAAACTCAGAAATTCCACTTATTTTGGGGCAAAATTGCAGAAATTTCCCTAATTGTGGGGCAAAAAGGCAGAAATTCCATATATGTTAGGGGAAAAAACAGAAATTCTCCTTATTTTGGAGCAAAACTCTGAAATTCCACTTATTTTGGGGCAAAATTCCAGAAATTTCTCTTATTTTGGGGCAAAATTGCAGGAATTACCCTTATTTTGGGGCAAAATTGCAGAAATTTCACTTATTTTGTGGCAAAAATGCAGAAATTCCCATTATTTTGAAGTAAAAAGGCTGAAATTCCCCTTATTTGGGGGCAAAAATGCAGAAATTTTTCATATTTTGGGGCAAAATTCCAGAAATTTCACTTACTTCAGGGTAATAAGTCAGAATTTTTCTTATTTTGAGGCAAAAAATACAGAAATTCTTTTTTTTGGGAGAAAAAACAGAAATTCCACATATTTAGAGGCAAAAAAGCAGAAATTCCCCTTATTTTGGAGCAAAAATGAAGAAATTTCCCTTTTTTATCGCAAAAAGATATGCATTCTTCTTATTTTCAGGCAAAAAGGCAGAAATTCCCCGTATTTTGTAGCTAAATTTCAGAAATTCCCCTAATTGTGGGGCAAAAAGGCAGAAATTCCCTATATGTTGGGGCAAAAAGACAGAAATTCTCCTTATTTTAGGGCAAAACTCAGAAATTCCACTTATTTTGGGGCAAAATTCCAGAAATTTCCCTTCTTTTGAGGCAAAATTGAAGAAATTTCACTTATTTTGGGGCAATATTGCAGAAATTTGACTTATTTCAGGGAAGAAAAGCAGAAATTTTCTTATTTTGTAAAAAAAAGGCAGCAATTCCTAATATTTTGTGGCAAAAATGCAGAAATTCCCCTTATTTTGAGGTAAAAAGGCTTAAATTCTTCTTATTTGGGGGCAAAAATCAGAAATTTCCCTTATTTTGGGGCAAAATTGCAGAAATTCCCCTAATTGTGGGGCAAAAAGGCAGAAATTCTCTATATGTTGGGTCAAAAATACAGAAATTCTCCTTATTTTGGGGCAAAACTCAGAAATTCCACTTATTTTGGTGCAAAATTCCAGAAATTTCCGTTATTTTGGGGCGAAAATGCAGAAATTTCCCTTATTTTGGGGCAAAATTGGAGAAATTTCACATCTTTTGGGGCAAAATTGCAGAAATTTTACGTATTTCAAGGAAAAAAGGCAGAAATTTTCTGTATTTTGGGGCAAAAAAGAAAGGAATTCTTTTTGTTTAAGGGGAAAAAGACAGAAATTCCACTTATTTAGAGGCAAAAAAGCAGAAATTCCCCTTATTTTGAAGCAAAAATGAAGAAATTTTACTTTTTTATGGCAAAAAGATATGCATTCTTCTTATTTTCGGGCAAAAAGGCAGAAATTCCCCGTATTTTGGAGCTAAATTGCAGAAATTCCCCTAATTGTGGGGCAAAAAGGCAGAAATTCCCTATATGTTGGGGCAAAAATTCAGAAATTCTCCTTATTTTGGGGCAAAACTCAGAAATTCCACTTATTTTGGTGCAAAATTCCATAAATTTCCTTTATCTTGGGGCGAAATTGCAGAAATTTCCCTTATTTTGGGGCATAATTGGAGAAATTTCACATATTTTGGGGCAAAATTGAAGAAATTTTACTAATTTCAAGGAAAAAAGGCAGAAATTTTCTTTATTTTGGGGCAAAAAAGAAAGGATTTCCTTTTGTTTTGGGGTAAAAAGACAGAAATTCAACTTATTTAGAGGCAAAAAAGCAGAAATTCCCCTTATTTTGAAGCAAAAATGAAGAAATTTCCCTTTTTTATGGTAAAAAAGTATGCATTCTTCTTATTTTCGGGCAAAAAAGCAGAAATTCCCCGTATTTTGTAGCAAAATTGCAGAAATTCCCCTACTTGTGGGGCAAAAAGGCAGAAATTGCCTATATGTTGGGGCAAAAAGACAGAAATTCTCCTTATTTTGGACCAAACCTAGAAATTCCACATATTTTGGGGCAAAATTGCCGAAATTTCCCTAATTGTAGGGCAAAAAGGCAGAAATTCCATATATGTTAGGGGAAAAAGACAGAAATTCTCCTTATTTTGGAGCAAAACTCTGAAATTCCACTTATTTTGGGGCAAAATTCCAGAAATTTCTCTTATTTGGGGCAAAATTGCAGGAATTTCCCTTATTTTGGGGCAAAATTGCAGAAATTTTACTTATTTTGTGGCAAAAATGCAGAAATTCCCATTATTTTGAGGTAAAAAGGCTGAAATTCCCCTTATTTGGGGGCAAAAATGCAGAAATTTTTCATATTTTGGGGCAAAATTGCAGAAATTTCACTTACTTCAGGGTAATAAGTCAGAATTTTTCTTATTTTGAGGCAAAAAATACAGAAATTCCCATTTTTTGGGAGAAAAAGACAGAAATTCCACATATTTAGAGGCAAAAAAGCAGAAATTCCCCTTATTTTGGAGCAAAAATGAAGAAATTTCCCTTTTTTATGGCAAAAAGATATGCATTCTTTTTATTTTCAGGCAAAAAGGCAGAAATTCCCCGTATTTTGGAGCTAAGTTGCAGAAATTCTCCTAATTGTGGGGCAAAAAGGCAGAAATACCCTATATGTTGGGGCAAAAAGACAGAAATTCTCCTTATTTTAGGGCAAAACTCAGAAATTCCACTTATTTTGGGGCAAAATTCCAGAAATTTCCCTTCTCTTGAGGCAAAATTGAAGAAATTTCACTTATTTTGGGGCAATATTGCAGAAATTTGACTTATTTCAGGGAAGAAAAGCAGAAATTTTCTTATTTTGTAAAAAAAGGCAGCAATTCCTAATATTTTGTGGCAAAAATGCAGAAATTCCCCTTATTTTGAGGTAAAAAGGCTTAAATTCTTCTTATTTTGGGGAAAAATCAGAAATTTCCCTTATTTTGGGGCAAAATTGCAGAAATTCCCCTAATTGTGGGGCAAAAAGGCAGAAATTCTCTATATGTTGGGTCAAAAATACAGAAATTCTCCTTATTTTGGGGCAAAACTCAGAAATTCCACTTATTTTGGTGCAAAATTCCAGAAATTTCCATTATTTTGGGGCGAAATTTCAGAAATTTCACTTATTTTGTGGCAAAATTGCTGAAATTTCACTTATTTCAGGGAAAAAAGGCAGAAATTTTCCTTATTTTATGGCCAAAAGGCTGAAATTTCTAATATTTTGTGGCAAAAATGCAGAAATTCCCATTATTTTGAGGTAAAAAGGCTGAATTTCCCCTTATTTGGGGGCAAAAAGGCAGAAACTTTTCAGATTTTGAGGCAAAAGTGCAGAAATTTCACTTACTTCAGGGTAATAAGTTCCAGTTTTTCTTTATTTTGAGGCAAAAAATACAGAAATTCTGTTTGTTTTGGGAGAAAAAGACAGAAATTCCACATATTTAGAGGCAAAAAAGCAGAAATTCCCCTTATTTTGGAGCAAAAATGAAGAAATTTCCCTTGTTATGGCAAAAAGATATGCATTCTATATATTTTCGGGCAGAAAGGCAGAAATTCCCCGTATTTTTGAACTAAATTGCAGAAATTCCCCTAATTGTGGGAAAAAAGGCAGAAATTCCCTATATGTAGAGGCAAAAAGACAGAAATTCTCCTTATTTTGTGGCAAAACTCAGAAATTCCACTTATTTTCGGGCAAAATTCCAGAAATTTCCCTTTTTTTGGGCCATAATTGCAGAAATTTCACTTATTTTGGGGCAAAATTGCAGAAATTTGACTTATTTCAGGGAAGAAATGCAGAAATTTTCTTATTTTGTAGAAAAAAAAGAGTAATTCCTAATATTTTGTGGGAAAAATGCAGAAATTCCCCTTATTTTGAGGTAAAAAGGCTGAAATTCTTCGTATTTGGGGGCAAAAAGTCAGAAATTTCCCTTATTTTGGGTCAAAATTGCAGAAACTCCCCTAATTGTGGGGCAAAAAGGCAGAAATTCTCTATATGTTTGGTCAAAAATACAGAAATTCTCCTTATTTTGGGGCAAAACTCAGAAATTCCACTTATTTTGGTGCAAAATTCCAGAAATTTTGTTTATTTGGGGGCGAAATTGCAGAAATTTCCCTTATTTTGGGGCAAAATTGGAGAAACTTCACATATTTTGGGGCAAAATTGCAGAAATTTTACTTATTTCAAGGAAAAAAGGCAGAAATTTTCTTTATTTTGGGGCAAAAAAGAAAGGAATTCTTTTTGTTTTAGGGGAAAAAGACAGAAATTCCACATATTTAGAGGCAAAAAAGCAGAAATTCCCCTTATTTGAAGCAAAAATGAAGAAATTTCCATTTTTTATGGTAAAAAAGTATGCATTCTTCTTATTTTCGGGCAAAAAGGCAGAAATTCCCCGTATTTTGTAGCAAAATTGCAGAAATTCCCCTAATTGTGGGGCAAAAATGCAGAAATTGCCTATATGTTGGGGCAAAAAGACAGAAATTCTCCTTATTTTGGAGCAAAACTTAGAAATTCCAATTATTTTGGGGCAAAATTGCAGAAATTACCCTAATTGTGGGGCAAAAAGGCAGAAATTCCATATATGTTAGGGCAAAAAGACAGAAATTCTCCTTCTTTTGGAGCAAAACTCTGAAATTCCACTTATTTTGGGGCAAAATTCCAGAAATTTCCCTTATTTTAGGGCAAAATTGCAGAAATTTCTCTTATTTTGGGGCAAAATTGCAGAAATTTCACATATTTTGTGGCATAATTGCAGAAATTTCACTTATTTCAGGGAAAAAAGGCAGAAATTTTCCTTATTTTATGGCAAAATGCAGAAATTTCTAATATTTTGTGGCAAAAATGCAGAAATTCCCATTATTTTGAGGTTAAAATTTTGAAATTCCCCTTATTTGGGGGCAAAAAGGCAAAAATTTTTCATATTTTGGGGCAAAATTGCAGAAATTTCACTTACTTCAGGGTAATAAGTAAGAATTTTTCCTTATTTTGAGGCAAAAAATACAGAAATTCCCTTTGTTTTGGGAGAAAAAGACAGAAATTCCACATATTTAGAGGCAAAAAGCAGAAATTCCCCTTATTTTGGAGCAAAAATGAAGAAATTTCCCTTTTTTATGGCAAAAAGATATGCATTCTTCTTATTTTCGGGCAAAAAGGCAGAAATTCCCCTTATTTTGGAGCTAAATTGCAGAAATTCCCCTAATTGTGGGGCAATAAGGCAGAAATTCCCTATATGTTGGGGCAAAAAGACAGAAATTCTCCTTATTTTGTGGCAAAACTCAGAAATTCCACTTATTTTGGGGCAAAATTTCAGAAATTTCCCTTCTTTTGGGGCAAAATTGCAGAAATTTGATTTATTTCAGGGAAGAAAAGCAGAAATTTTCTTATTTTGTAGAAAAAAGGCAGTAATTCCTAATATTTTGTGGCAAAAATGCAGAAATTCCCTTTATTTTGAGGTAAAAAGGCTTAAATTCTTATTTGGGGGCAAAAAGTCAGAAATTTCCCTTATTTTGGGGCAAAATTGCAGAAATTCCCCTAACTGTGGGGCAAAAAGGCAGAAATTCTCTATATGTTGGGTCAAAAATACAGAAATTCTATTTATTTTGGGGCAAAACTCAGAAATTCCACTTATTTTGGTGCAAAATTTCAGAAATTTCCTTTATTTTGGGGCAAAATTGCACAAATTTCCCTTATTTTGGGGCAAAATTGGAGAAATTTCACATATTTTGGGGCAAAATTGCAGAAATTTTACTTATTTCAAGGGAAAAATGCAGAAATTTTCTTTATTTTGGGGCTAAAAATAAAGGAATTCCTTTTGTTTTGGGATAAAAAGACAGAAATTCCACTTATTTAGAGGCAAAAAAGCAGAAATTCCCCTTATTTTGAAGCAAAAATGAAGAAATTTCCCTTTTTTATGGTAAAAAAGGATGCATTCTTCTTATTTTCGGGCAAAAAAGCAGAAATTCCACGTATTTTGTAGCAAAATTGCAGAAATTCCCCTACTTGTGGGGCAAAAAGACAGAAATTGCCTATATGTTGGGGCAAAAAGACAGAAATTCTCCTTATTTTGGAGCAAAACTCAGAAATTCCACTTATTTTGGGGCAAAATTGTAGAAATTTCCCTAATTGTGGGGCAAAAAGGGCAGAAATTCCATATATGTTAGGGGAAAAATACAGAAATTCTCTTTATTTTGGAGCAAAACTCTGAAATTCCACTTATTTTGGGGCAAAATTCCAAAAATTTCCCTTATTTTGGGGCAAAATTGCAGGAATTTCCCTTATTTTGGGGCAAAATTGCAGAAATTTCACTTATTTTGTGGCAAAAATGCAGAAATTCCCATTATTTTTAGGTAAAAAGGCTGAAATTCCCCTTATTTGTGCGCAAAAATGCAGAAATTTTCATATTTTGGGGCAAAATTGCAGAAATTTCACTTACTTCAGGGTAATAAGTCAGAATTTTTCTTATTTTGAGGCAAAAAATACAGAAATTCCTTTTTTGGGGAGAAAAAGACAGAAATTCCACATATTTAAAGGCAAAAAAGCAGAAATTCCCCTTATTTTGGAGCAAAAATGAAGAAATTTCCCTTTTTTATGGCAAAAAGATATGCATTCTTCTTATTTTCGGGCAAAAAGGCAGAACTTCCCCGTATTTTGGAGCAAAATTGCAGAAATTCCCCTAATTGTGGGGCAAAAATGCAGAAATTGCCTATATGTTGGGGCAAAAAGACAGAAATTCTCCTTATTTGTGGGCAAAACTCAGAAATTCCACTTATTTTGGGGCAAAATTTTAGAAATTTCCCTTATTTTGGGGCAAAATTGCAGAAATTTCACTTATTTTGGGGCAAAATTGCAGAAATTTTACTTATTTCAGTAAAAAAAGGCAGAAATTTTCCTTATTTTGGGGCAAAAAGCAGAAATTCCTAATATTTTGTGGCAAAAATGCAGAAATTCCCCTTATTTTGAGGTAAAAAGCCTGAAATTCCCGTTATTTGGGGGCAAAAAGGCAGAAATTTCCCATATTTTGGGGCAAAATTGCAGAAATTTCACTTACTTCAGGGTAATAAGTCAGAATTTTTTCTTATTTTGGGGCAAAAAAGACAGAAATTCCCTTTGTTTTGGGGGGAAAAGACAGAAATTCCACTTATTTAGAGGCAAAAAAGCAGAAATTCCCCTTATTTTGGAGCAAAAATCAAGAAATTTCCATTTTTTATGGCAAAAAGGTATGCATTCTTCTTATTTTCGGGCAAAAAGGAAGAAATTACCCTTATTTTGTAGCAAAAATGCAGAAATTCCCCTTATTTTGAGGTAAAAAGGCTGAAATTCTTCATATTTGGGGGCAAAAAGTCAGAAATTTCCCTTATTTTGGGGCAAAATTTCAGAAATTCCCCTAATTGTGGGGCAAAAAGGCAGAAATTCTCTATATGTTGGGTCAAAAAAAACAGAAATTCTCCTTATTTTGGGGCAAAACTCAGAAATTCCACTTATTTTGGTGCAAAATTCCAGAAATTTCCATTATTTTGGGGCGAAATTTCAGAAATTTCCCTTATTTTGGGGCAAAATTGGAGAAATTTCACATCTTTTGGGGCAAAATTGCAGAAATTTGACGTATTTCAAGAAAAAAAGGCAGAAATTTTCTTTATTTTGGGGCAAAAAAGAAAGGAATTCTTTTTGTTTTAGGGGAAAAAGACAGAAATTCCACTTATTTAGAGGCAAAAAAGCAGAAATTCCCCTTATTTTGAAGCAAAAATGAAGAAATTTCCCTTTTTTATGGTAAAAAAAGTATGCATTCTTCTTATTTTCGGGCAAAAAGGCAGAAATTCCCCGTATTTTGTAGCAAAATTGCAGAAATTCCCCTAATTGTGGGGCAAAAATGCAGAAATTGCCTATATGTTGGGGCAAAAAGACAGAAATTCTCCTTATTTTGGAGCAAAACTCAGAAATTCCAATTATTTTGGGGCAAAATTGCAGAAATTTCCCTAATTGTGGGGCAAAAAGGCAGAAATTCCCTCTATGTTGGGGCAAAAATACAGAAATTCTCCTTATTTTAGGGCAAAATTCAGAAATTCCACTTATTTTGGAGCAAAATTCCAGAAATTTCCCTTCTTTTGAGGCAAAATTGAAGAAATTTCACTTATTTTTGGGCAAAATTGCAGAAATTTGGCTTATTTCAGGGAAGAAAAGCAGAAATTTTCTTATTTTGTAAAAAAAAGGCAGTAATTCCTAATATTTTGTGGAAAAATGCAGAAATTCCCCATATTCTGAAGTAAAAAGGCTTAAATTCTTCTTACTTGGGGGCAAAAATCAGAAATTTCCCTTATTTTGGGGCAAAATTGCAGAAATTCCCCTAATTGTGGGGCAAAAAGGCAGAAATTCTCTATATGTTGGGTCAAAAATACAGAAATTCTCCTTATTTTGGGGCAAAACTCAGAAATTCCACTTATTTTGGTGCAAAATTCCAGAAATTTCCTTTATTTTCGGGCAAAATTGCAGAAATTTCCCTTATTTTGGGGCAAAATTGGAGAAATTTCACATATTTTGGGGCAAAATTGCAGAAATTTTACTTATTTCAAGGAAAAAAGGCAGAAATTTTCTTTATTTTGGGGCAAAAAAGAAAGGATTTCCTTTTGTTTTGGGGTAAAAAGACAGAAATTCAACTTATTTAGAGGCAAAAAAGCAGAAATTCCCCTTATTTTGAAGCAAAAATGAAGAAATTTCCCTTTTTTATGGTAAAAAAGTATGCATTCTTCTTATTTTCGGGCAAAAAAGCAGAAATTCCCCGTATTTTGTAGCAAAATTGCAGAAATTCCCCTACTTGTGGGGCAAAAAGGCAGAAATTGCCTATATGTTGGGGCAAAAAGACAGAAATTCTCCTTATTTTGGGGCAAAACTCAGAAATTCCACTTATTTTGGGGCAAAATTGCAGAAATTTACCTAATTGTGGTGCAAAAAGGCAGAAATTCCATATATGTTAGGGGAAAAAGACAGAAATTCTCCTTATTTTGGAGCAAAACTCTGAAATTCCACTTATTTTGGGGAAAAATTCCAGAAATTTCCCTTATTTTGGGACAAAATTGCAGAAATTTCCCTTATTTTGGGGCAAAATTGCAGAAATTTCCCTTATTTTGGGGCAAAATTGGAGAAATTTCACATATTTTGGGGCAAAATTGCAGAAATTTTACTTATTTCAAGGAAAAAAGGCAGAAATTTTCTTTATTTTGGGGCAAAAAAGAAAGGAATTCTTTTTGTTTTGGGGTAAAAAGACAGAAATTCAACTTATTTAGAGGCAAAAAAGCAGAAATTCCCCTTATTTTGAAGCAAAAATGAAGAAATTTCCCTTTTTTATGGTAAAAAAGTATGCATTCTTCTTATTTTCGGGCAAAAAAGCAGAAATTCCCCGTATTTTGTAGCAAAATTGCAGAAATTCCCCTACTTGTGGGGCAAAAAGGCAGAAATTGCCTATATGTTGGGGCAAATAGACAGAAATTCTCCTTATTTTGGGGCAAAACTCAGAAATTCCAAGTATTTTGGGGCAAAATTGCAGAAATTTACCTAATTGTGGGGTAAAAAGGCAGAAATTCCATATATGTTAGGGGAAAAAGACAGAAATTCTCCTTATTTTGGAGCAAAACTCTGAAATTCCAATTATTTTGGGGCAAAATTCCAGAAATTTCCCTTCTTTTGGGGCCAAATTGCAGGAATTTCACTTATTTTGTGGCAAAATTGCAGAAATTTGACTTATTTCAGGGAAGAAAAGCAGAAATTTTCTTATTTTGTAGAAAAAAGGCAGTAATTCCTAATATTTTGTGGCAAAAATGCAGAAATTCCCCTTATTTTGAGGTAAAAAGGCTTAAATTCTTCGTATTTGGGGGCAAAAAGTCAGAAATTTCCCTTATTTTGGGGCAAAATTGCAGAAATTCCCCTAATTGTGGGGCAAAAAGGCAGAAATTCTCTATATGTTGGGTCAAAAATACAGAAATTCTCCTTATTTTGGGGCAAAACTCAGAAATTCCACATATTTGGTGCAAAATTCCATAAATTTCCTTTATTTTGGGGCAAAATTGCAGAAATTTCCCTTATTTTGGGGCAAAATTTTAGAAATTTCACATATTTTGGGGCAAAATTGCAGAAATTTTCTTTATTTTGGGGCAAAAAAGAAAGGAATTCTTTTTGTTTTGGGGTAAAAAGACAGAAATTCAACTTATTTAGAGGCAAAAAAGCAGAAATTCCCCTTATTTTGAAGCAAAAATGAAGAAATTTCCCTTTTTTATAATAAAAAAGTATGCATTCTTCTTATTTTCGGGCAAAAAAGCAGAAATTCCCCGTATTTTGTAGCAAAATTGCAGAAATTCCCCTACTTGTGGGGCAAAAAGGCAGAAATTGCCTATATGTTGGGGCAAAAAGACAGAAATTCTCCTTATTTTGGGGCAAAACTCAGAAATTCCACTTATTTTGGGGCAAAATTGCAGAAATTTACCTAATTGTGGGGCAAAAAGGCAGAAATTCCATATATGTTAGGGGAAAAAGACAGAAATTCTCCTTATTTTGGAGCAAAACTCTGAAATTCCACTTATTTTGGGGCAAAATTCCAGAAATTTCTCTTATTTTGGGGCAAAATTGCAGGAATTTCCCTTATTTTGGGGCAAAATTGCAGAAATTTCACTTATTTTGTGGCAAAAATTCAGAAATTCCCATTATTTTGAGGTAAAAAGGCTGAAATTCCCCTTATTTGGGGGCAAAAATGCAGAAATTTTTCATATTTTGGGGCAAAATTCTAGAAATTTCACTTACTTCAGGGTAATAAGTCAGAATTTTTCTTATTTTGAGGCAAAAAATACAGAAATTCCCTTTTTTTGGGAGAAAAAGACAGAAATTCCACATATTTAGAGGCAAAAAAGCAGAAATTCCCCTTATTTTGGAGCAAAAATGAAGAAATTTCCCTTTTTTATGGCAAAAAGATATGCATTCTTCTTATTTTCAGGCAAAAAGGCAGAAATTCCCCGTATTTTGGAGCTAAATTGCAGAAATTCCCCTAATTGTGGGGCAATAAGGCAGAAATTCCCTATATGTTGGGGCAAAAAGACAGAAATTCTCCTTATTTTGGGGCAAAACTCAGAAATTCCACTTATTTTGGGGCAAAATTCCAAAAATTTCCCTTCTTTTGAGGCAAAATTAAAGAAATTTCACTTATTTTGGGGCAATATTGCAGAAATTTGACTTATTTCAGGGAAGAAAAGCAGAAATTTTCTTATTTTGTAAAAAAAAGGCAGCAATTCCTAATATTTTGTGGCAAAAATGCAGAAATTCCCCTTATTTTGAGGTAAAAAGGCTTAAATTCTTCTTATTTGGGGGCAAAAATCAGAAATTTCACTTATTTTGGGGCAAAATTGCAGAAATTCCCCTAATTGTGGGGCAAAAAGGCAGAAATTCTCTATATGTTGGGTCAAAAATACAGAAATTCTCCTTATTTTGGGGCAAAACTCAGAAATTCCACTTATTTTGGTGCAAAATTCCAGAAATTTCCTTTATTTAGGGGTGAAAATGCAGAAATTTCCCTTATTTTAGGGCAAAATTGGAGAAATTTCACATCTTTTGGGGCAAAATTGCAGAAATTTTACGTATTTCAAGGAAAAAAGGCAGAAATTTTCTGTATTTTGGGGCAAAAAAGAAAGGAATTCTTTTTGTTTAAGGGGAAAAAGACAGAAATTCCACTTATTTAGAGGCAAAAAAGCAGAAATTCCCCTTATTTTGAAGCAAAAATGAAGAAATTTTACTTTTTTATGGCAAAAAGATATGCATTCTTCTTATTTTCGGGCAAAAAGGCAGAAATTCCCCGTATTTTGGAGCTAAATTGCAGAAATTCCCCTAATTGTGGGGCAAAAAGGCAGAAATTCACTATATGTTGGGGCAAAAAGACAGAAATTCTCCTTATTTTGGGGCAAAACTCAGAAATTCCACTTATTTTGGGGCAAAATTCCAGAAATTTCCCTTCTTTTGGGGCCAAATTGCAGAAATTTCACTTATTTTGTGGCATAATTGCAGAAATTTGACTTATTTCAGGGAAGAAAAGCAGAAATTTTCTTATTTTGTAGAAAAAAGGCAGTAATTCCTAATATTTTGTGGCAAAAATGCAGAAATTCCCTATATTTTGAGGTAAAAAGGCTTAAATTCTTCGTATTTGGGGGCAAAAAGTCAGAAATTTCACTTATTTTGGGGCAAAATTGCAGAAATTCCCCTAATTGTGGGGCAAAAAGGCAGAAATTCTCTATATGTCGGGTCAAAAATACAGAAATTCTCCTTATTTTGGGGCAAAACTCAGAAATTCCACTTATTTTGGTGCAAAATTCCATAAATTTCCTCTATTTTGGGGCGAAATTGCAGAAATTTCCCTTATTTTGGGGCAAAATTGGAGAAATTTCACATATTTTGGGGCAAAATTGAAGAAATTTTACTTATTTCAAGGAAAAAAGGCAGAAATTTTCTTTATTTTGGGGCAAAAAAGAAAGGAATTCCTTTTGTTTTGGGGTAAAAAGACAGAAATTCAACTTATTTAGAGGCAAAAAAGCAGAAATTCCCCTTATTTTGAAGCAAAAATGAAGAAATTTCCCTTTTTTATGGTAAAAAAGTATGCATTCTTCTTATTTTCGGGCAAAAAAGCAGAAATTCCCCGTATTTTGTAGCAAAATTGCAGAAATTCCCCTACTTGTGGGGCAAAAAGGCAGAAATTGCCTATATGTTTGGGCAAAAAGACAGAAATTCTCCTTATTTTGGAGCAAAACTCAGAAATTCCACATATTTTGGGGCAAAATTGCAGAAATTCCCCTAATTGTGGGGCAATAAGGCAGAAATTCCCTATATGTTGGGGGAAAAAGACAGAAATTCTCCTTATTTTGGAGCAAAACTCTGAAATTCCACTTATTTTGGGGCAAAATTCCAGAAATTTCTCTTATTTGGGGCAAAATTGCAGGAATTTCCCTTATTTTGGGGAAAAATTGCAGAAATTTCACTTATTTTGTGGCAAAAATGCAGAAATTCCCATTATTTTGAGGTAAAAAGGCTGAAATTCCCCTTATTTGGGGGCAAAAATGCAGAAATTTTTCATATTTTGGGGCAAAATTGCAGAAATTTCACTTACTTCAGGGTAATAAGTCAGAATTTTTCTTATTTTGAGGCAAAAAATACAGAAATTCCCATTTTTTGGGAGAAAAAGACAGAAATTCCACATATTTAGAGGCAAAAAAGCAGAAATTCCCCTTATTTTGGAGCAAAAATGAAGAAATTTCCCTTTTTTATGGCAAAAAGATATGCATTCTTCTTATTTTCAGGCAAAAAGGCAGAAATTCCCCGTATTTTGGAGCTAACTTGCAGAAATTCCCCTAATTGTGGGGCAAAAAGGCAGAAATTCTCTATATGTTGGGTCAAAAATACAGAAATTCTCCTTATTTTGGGGCAAAACTCAGAAATTCCACTTATTTTGGTGCAAAATTCCAGAAATTTCCTTTATTTTGGGGCGAAATTGCAGAAATTTCCCTTATTTTGGGGCAAAATTGTAGAAATTTCACATCTTTTGGGGCAATTTGCAGAAATTTTACGTATTTCAAGGAAAAAAGGCAGAAATTTTCTTTATTTTGGGGCAAAAAAGAAAGGAATTCCTTTTGTTTTAGGGGAAAAAGACAGAAATTCCACTTATTTAGAGGCAAAAAAGCAGAAATTCCCCTTATTTTTAAGCAAAAATGAAGAAATTTCCCTTTTTTATGGTAAAAAAGTATGCATTCTTCTTATTTTCGATCAAAAAGGCAGAAATTCCCCGTATTTTGTAGCAAAATTGCAGAAATTCCCCTAATTGTGGGGCAAAAATGCAGAAATTGCCTATATGTTGGGGCAAAAAGACAGAAATTCTCCTTATTTTGGAGCAAAACTCAGAAATTCCAATTATTTTGGGGCAAAATTGCAGAAATTTCCCTAATTGTGGGGCAAAAAGGCAGAAATTCCCTATATGTTGAGGCAAAAAGACAGAAATTCTCCTTATTTTAGGGCAAAATTCAGAAATTCCACTTAATATGGGGCAAAATTCCAGAAATTTCCCTTCTTTTGAGGCAAAATTGAAGAAATTTCACTTATTTTTGGGCAAAATTGCAGAAATTTGACTTATTTCAGGGAAGAAAAGCAGAAATTTTCTTATTTTGTAAAAAAAAAAGGCAGTAATTCCTAATATTTTGTGGAAAAATGCAGAAATTCCCCTTATTTTGAATTAAAAAGGCTTAAATTCTTCTTACTTGGGGGCAAAAATCAGAAATTTCCCTTATTTTGGGGCAAAATTGCAGAAATTCCCCTAATTGTGGGGCAAAAAGGCAGAAATTCTCTATATGTTGGGTCAAATATACAGAAATTCTCCTTATTTTGGGCCAAAACTCAGAAATTCCACTTATTTTGGTGCAAAATTCCAGAAATTTCCTTTATTTTGGGGCAAAATTGCAGAAATTTCCCTTATTTTGGGGCAAAATTGGAGAAATTTCACATATTTTGGGGCAAAATTGCAGAAATTTTACTTATTTCAAGGAAAAAAGGCAGAAATTTTCTTTATTTTGGGGCAAAAAAGAAAGGAATTCCTTTTGTTTTAGGGGAAAAAGACAGAAATTCCACTTATTTAGAGGCAAAAAAGCAGAAATTCTCCTTATTTTGAAGCAAAAATGAAGAAATTTCCCTTTTTTATGGTAAAAAAGTATGCATTCTTCTTATTTTCGATCAAAAAGGCAGAAATTCCCCGTATTTTGTAGCAAAATTGCAGAAATTCCCCTAATTGTGGGGCAAAAATTCAGAAATTGCCTATATGTTGGGGCAAAAAGACAGAAATTCTCCTTATTTTGGAGCAAAACTCAGAGATTCCAATTATTTTGGGGCAAAATTGATGAAATTTCCTTAATTGTGGGGCAAAAAGGCAGAAATTCCATATATGTTAGGGCAAAAAGACAGAATTTCTCCTTATTTTGGAGCAAAACTCTGAAATTCCACTTATTTTGGGGCAAAATTCCAGAAATTTCCCTTATTTTGGGGAAAAATTGCAGAAATTTCCCTTATTTTGGGGCAAAATTGCAGAAATTTCACTTATTTTGTGGCAAAATTGCTGAAATTTCACTTATTTCAGGGAAAAAAGGCAGAAATTTTCCTTATTTTATGGCCAAAAGGCTGAAATTTCTAATATTTTGTGGCAAAAATGCAGAAATTCCCATTATTTTGAGGTAAAAAGGCTGAAATTCCCCTTATTTGGGGGCAAAAAGGCAGAAACTTTTCATATTTTGAGGCAAAATTGCAGAAATTTCACTTACTTCAGGGTAATAAGTTCCAATTTTTCTTTATTTTGAGGCAAAAAATACAGAAATTCCCTTTGTTTTGGGAGAAAAAGACAGAAATTCCACATATTTAGAGGCAAAAAAGCAGAAATTCCCCTTATTTTGGAGCAAAAATGAAGAAATTTCCCTTTTTTATGGCAAAAAGATATGCATTCTATATATTTTCCGGCAGAAAGGCAGAAATTCCCCGTATTTTTGAGCTAAATTGCAGAAATTCCCCTAATTGTGGGAAAAAAGTCAGAAATTCCCTATATGTAGGGGCAAAAAGACAGAAATTCTCCTTATTTTGTGGCAAAACTCAGAAATTCCACTTATTTTCGGGCAAAATTCCAGAAATTTCCCTTCTTTTGGGGCAAAATTGCAGAAATTTCACTTATTTTGGGGCAAAATTGCAGAAATTTGACTTATTTCAGGGAAGAAAAGCAGAAATTTTCTTATTTTGTAGAAAAAAGGGAGTAATTCCTAATATTTTGTGGCAAAAATGCAGAAATTCCCCTTATTTTGAGGTAAAAAGGATGAAATTCATCTTATTTGGGGGCAAAAAGTCAGAAATTTCCTTATTTTGGGGCAAAATTGCAGAGATTCCCCTAATTGTGGGGCAAAAAGGCAGAAATTCTCTATATGTTTGGTCAAAAATACAGAAATTCTCCTTATTTTGGGGCAAAACTCAGAAATTCCACTTATTTTGGGGCAAAATTGAAGAAATTTCCCTAATTGTGGGGCAAAAAGGGCAAAAATTCTATATATGTTAGGGGAAAAATACAGAAATTCTCCTTATTTTGGAGCAAAACTCTGAAATTCCACTTATTTTGGGGCAAAATTCCAGAAATTTCCCTTATTTTGGGGCAAAATTGCAGGAATTTCCCTTATTTTGGGGCAAAATTGCAGAAATTTCACTTATTTTGTGGCAAAAATGCAGAAATTCCCATTATTTTGAGGTAAAAAAGCTGAAATTCCCCTTATTTGTGCGCAAAAATGCAGAAATTTTCATATTTTGGGTCAAAATTGCAGAAATTTCACTTACTTCAGGGTAATAAGTCAGAATTTTTCTTATTTTGAGGCAAAAAATACAGAAATTCCCTTTTTTGGGGAGAAAAAGACAGAAATTCCACATATTTAGAGGCAAAAAAGCAGAAATTCCCCTTATTTTGGAGCAAAAACGAAGAAATTTCCCTTTTTTATGGCAAAAAGATATGCATTCTTCTTATTTTCGGGCAAAAAGGCAGAAATTCCCCGTATTTTGGAGCAAAATTGCAGAAATTCCCCTAATTGTGGGGCAAAAATGCAGAAATTGCCTATATGTTGGGGCAAAAAGACAGAAATTCTCCTTATTTGTGGGCAAAACTCAGAAATTCCACTTATTTTGGGGCAAAATTCCAGAAATTTCCCTTATTTTGGGGCAAAATTGCAGGAATTTCCCTTATTTTGGGGCAAAATTGCAGAAATTTCACTTATTTTGTGGCAAAAATGCAGAAATTCCCATTATTTTGAGGTAAAAAGGCTGAAATTCCCCTTATTTGTGGGCAAAAATACAGAAATTTTCATATTTTGGGGCAAAATTGCAGAAATTTCACTTACTTCAGGGTAATAAGTCAGAATTTTTCTTATTTTGAGGCAAAAAATACAGAAATTCCCTTTGTTTTGGGAGAAAAAGACAGAAATTCCACGTATTTAGTGGCAAAAAAGCAGAAATTCCCCTTATTTTGGAGCAAAAATGAAGAAATTTCCCTTTTTTATGGCAAAAAGATATGCATTCTTCATATTTTCGGGCAAAAAGGCAGAAATTCCCCGTATTTTGGAGCTAAATTGCAGAAATTCCCCTAATTGTGGGAAAAACGGCAGAAATTCCCTATATATTGGGGCAAAAAGACAGAAATTCTCCTTATTTTGTGGCAAAACTCAGAAATTCCACTTATTTTGGGACAAAATTCCAGAAATTTCCCTTCTTTTGGGGCAAAATTGCAGAAATTTCACTTATTTTGTGGCAAAATTGCAGAAATTTGACTTATTTCAGGGAAGAAAAGCAGAAATTTTCTTATTTTGTAGAAAAAATGCAGTAATTCCTAATATTTTGTGGGAAAAATGCAGAAATTCCCCTTATTTTGAGGTAAAAAGGATGAAATTCTTCTTATTTGGGGGCAAAAAGTCAGAAATTTCCCTTATTTTAGAGCAAAATTGCAGAATTTCCCCTAATTGTGGGGCATAAAGGAAGAAATTTTCTATATGTTTGGTCAAAAATACAGAAATTCTCCTTATTTTGGGGCAAAACTCAAAAATTCCACTTATTTTGGTGCAAAATTCCAGAAATTTTCTTTATTTTGGGGCAAAATTGCAGAAATTTCTCTTATTGTGGGGCAAAATTGGAGAAATTTCACATATTTTGGGGCAAAATTGCAGAAATTTTACTTATTTCAAAGAAAAAAAAGCAGAAATTTTCTTTATTTTGGGGCAAAAAAGAAAGGAATTCCTTTTGTTTTAGGGGAAAAAGACAGAAATTCCACTTATTTAGAGGTAAAAAAGCAGAAATTCCTCTTATTTAGAAGCAAAAATGAAGAAATTTCCCTTTTTTATGGTAAAAAAGTATGCATTCTTCTTATTTTTGGGCAAAAAGGCAGAAATTCCCCGTATTTTGTAGCAAAATTGCAGAAATTCCTCTAATTTTGGCGCAAAAAGTCAGAAATTGCCTGTATGTTGGGGCAGAAAGACAGAAATTCTCCTTATTTTGGAGCAAAACTCAGAAATTCCACTTATTTTGGGGCAAAATTGCAGAAATTTCACTTATTTTTTGGCAAAATTGCAGAAATTTCACTTATTTCAAAGAAAAAAGTCAGAAATTATCCTTATTTTATGGCATAAAGGCAGAAATTTCTAATATTTTGTGGCAAAAATGCAGACATTCCCATTATTTTGAGGTAAAAAGGCTGAAATTCCCCTTATTTGGGGGCAAAAAGGCAGAAATTTTTCATATTTTGGGGCAAAATTGCAGAAATTTCACTTACTTCAGGGTAATAAGTCAGAATTTTTCCTTATTTTGAGGCAAAAAATAAAGAAATTCCCTTTGTTTTGGGAGAAAAAGACAGAAATTCCACATATTTAGAGGCAAAAAAGCAGAAATTCCTTTTATTTTGGAACAAAAATGAAGAAATTTCCATTTTTTATGGCAAAAAGATATGCATTCTTTTATTTTCGGGCAAAAAGGCAGAAATTCCCCGTATTTTTGAGCTAAATTGCAGAAATTCCCCTAATTGTGGGGCAAAAAGGCAGAAATTCCCTATATGTTGGAACAAAAAGACAGAAATTCTCCTTATTTGGGGGCAAAACTCAGAAATTCTACTTATTTTAGGGCAAAATTCCAGAAATTTCCCTTCTTTTGGAGCAAAATTGCAGAAATTTCACTTATTTTGGGGCAAAATGGCAGAAATTACTTATTTCTGAAAAAAATAGCAGAAATTTTCTTATTTTGTAGAAAAAAGGCAGTAATTCCTAATATTTTGTGGCAAAAATGCAGAAATTCCCCTTATTTTGAGGTAAAAAGGCTGAAATTCTTCTTATTTGGGGGCAAAAAGCAGAAATTTCCCTTATTTTGGGGCAAAATTGCAGAAATTCCCCTAATTGTGGGGCAAAAAGGCAGAAATTCTCCTTATTTTGTGGCAAAACTCAGAAATTCCACTTATTTTGGTGCAAAATTTCAGAAATTTCCTTTATTTTGGGGCGAAATTGCAGAAATTTCCCTTATTTTGGGCCAAAATTGGAGAAATTTCACATATTTTGGGGCAAAATTGCAGAAATTTTACTTATTTCAAGGAAAAAAGGCAGAAATTTTCTTTATTTTGGGGCAAAAAAGAAAGGAATTCCTTTTGTTTTGAAGAAAAAAGACAGAAATTCCACTTAGAGGCAAAACGCAGAAATTCCCCTTATTTTGGAGCAAAAATGAAGAAATTTCCCTTTTTTATGGCAAAAAGGTATGCATTCTTCTTATTTTGGGGCAAAAAGGCAGAAATTTTCCGTATTTTGGAGCAAAATTGCAGAAATTCCCTTAATTGTGGGGCAAAAAGGCAAAAATTCCCTATATGTTGGGGCAAAAAGACAGAAATTCTCCTTATTTTGGGGCTAAACTCAGAAATTTAACTTATTTTGGAGCAAAATTCCAGAAATTTCCCTTACTTTGGGGCAAAATTGCAAAAATTTCACTTATTTTGGGGCAAAATTGCAGAAATTTCACTTATTTCAGAAAAAAAAGCAGGAATTTTATTATTTTGGGGCAAAAAGGCAGAAATTCCTAATATTTATTGGCAAAAATGCAGAAATTCCCCTTATTTTGAGGTAAAAAGGCTGAATTTCCCCTTATTTGGGGGCAAAAAGGCAGAAATTTCCCTTAATTAGGGGCAAAATTGCAAAAATTTCACTTATTTAAGAGTAATAAGTCAGAAATTTTCCTTATTTTGGGGCAAAAAAGACAGGAATTCCCTTTGTTTTGGGGTAAAAAACAAAATTCCACTTATTTAGAGGCAAAAAAAGCAGAAATTCCCCTTATTTTGGAGCAAAAATGAAGAAATTTCCCTTTTTTATGGCAAAAAGGTATGCATTCTTCTTATTTTCCGGTAAAAAGGCAGAAATTCCCTGTATTTTGGAGCAAAATTGCAGAAATTCCCCTAATTGTGGGGCAAAAAGGCAGAAATTCTCTATATGTTAGGGCAAAAAAGACAGAAATTCCACTTATTTTGAGGCAAAATTCCAGAAATTTCCCTTATTTGGGGGCAAAATTGCAGAAATTTCACTTATTTTGGGGCAAAATCGCAGAAATTTCACTTATTTCAGGAAAAAAAGGCAGAAATTTTCCTTATTTTGAAGGAAAAAGGCAGAAATTTCTATTATTTTGTGACAAAAATGCAGAAATTACCCTTATTTTGAGGTAAAAAGGCTGAAATTCCCCTTATTTGGGGGCAAAAAGGCAGAAATTTCCCTTATTTTGGGGCAAAATAGCAGAAATTTCACTTATTTCAGGGTAATAAGTCAGAATTTTTTTGGGGGGGGGCAAAAAAGACAGTAATTCCCTTTGTTTTAGGGGAAAAAGACAGAAATTCCACTTATTTAGAGGCAAAAAAGCAGAAATTCCAATTATTTTGGAGCAAAAATGAAGCAATTTCCCTTTTTTATGGCAAAAAGATATGCATTCTTCTTAATTTCGGGCAAAAAGGCAGAAATTCCCTCTATTTTGGAGCAAATTGTAGAAATTCCCCTAATTGTGGGGCAAAAAGGCAGAAATTCTCTATATGTTGGGGCAAAAAGACAGAAATTCTCTTTATTTTGGGGCAAAACTCAGAAATTCCACTTATTTTGGAGCAAAATTCCAGAAATTTCCCTTATTTTGGGGCAAAATTGCAGAAATTTCCCTTATTTTAGGGCAAAATTGGAGAAATTTCACTTATTTAGAAGTAAAATTGCAGAAATTTCACTTATTTCAGGGAAAAAAGGCAGAAATTTTCCTTATTTTGGGGCAAAAAAGACAGGAATTTTCTATGTATTGGGGAAAAAAGACATAAATTTCACTTATTTAGAGGCACTAAAGCAGAAATTCCTCTTATTTTGGAGCAAAAATGAAGAAATTTCCCTTTTTTTATGGCATAAAGGTATGCATTCTTCTTATTTTCCGGCAAAAAGTCAGAAATTCCTTGTATTTTGGAGCAAAATTGCAGAAA
This sequence comes from Micromys minutus, assembly GCF_963924665.1. NCBI lineage: Eukaryota > Metazoa > Chordata > Mammalia > Rodentia > Muridae > Micromys > Micromys minutus. The sequence continues at coordinate 23,701 of NW_027667574.1, forward strand.
TTCCCCTAATTGTGGGGCAAAAAGGCAGAAATTCCCTATATGTTAGGGCAAAAAGACAGAAATTCTCTTTATTTTGGGGCAAAACTCAGAAATTCCACATATTTTGGGGCAAAATTCCAGAAATTTCCCTTATTTTGGGGCAACATTGCAGAAATTTCACATATTTGGGAGCAAAATTGCAGAAATTTCATTTATTTCAGGGGAAAAAGGCAGAAATTTTCCTTATTTTGGGGCAAAAAGTCATAAATTCCTAATATTTTGTGGCAAAAATGCAGAAATTCCCCTCATTTTGAGGTAAAAAGGCTGAAATTCCCCTTATTTGGGGGCAAAAAGGCAGAAATTTCCCTTATTTTGGGGCAAAATTGCAGAAACTTCACTTATTTCAAGGTAATAAATCAGAAATTTCTTTATTTTAGGGCAAAAAAGACAGAAATTCCCTTTGTTTTGGGGGAAAAAAGACAGAAATTCCTCTTATTTAGACGCATAAAAGCAGAAATTTCCCTTATTTTGGAGCAAAAATGAAGAAATTTACCTTTTTTATGGCAAAAATATATCCATTCTTCTTATTTTCGGGAAAAATGGCAGAAATCCCCGTATTTGGAAGCAAAATTGCAGAAATTCCCCTAATTGTGGGGAAAAAGGCAGAAATTCTCTTTATGTTGGGGAAAAAAACAGAAATTCTCCTTATTTTGGGGCAAAACTCAGAAATTCCACTTATTTTGGGGCAAAATTCCAGAATTTCCCTTATTTTAGGGCAAAATTGCAGAAATTTCCATTATTTTTGGGCAAAATTGGAGAAATTTCACTTATTTTTGGGCAAAATTGCAGAAATTTTACTTATTTCAGGGAAAAAAGGCAGATATTTTCCTTATTTTTGGGCAAAAATGAAAGGAATTCCTTTTGTTTTGGGGAAAAAGACAGAAATTCCACTTATTTAGAGGCAAAAAAACAAAATTCCCCTTATTTTGGAGCAAAAATGAGGAAATATCCCCTTTTTATGGCAAAAAGTTATGCATTCTTCTTATTTTCGGGCAAAAAGGAAGAAATTCCGCGTATTTTGGAGAAAAATTGCAGAAATTCCACTAATTCTGGGGCAAAAAGGCAGAAATTCTCTATATGTTGGGGAAAAATACAGAAATTCTCCTTATTTTGGGGCAAAACTCAGAAATTCCAATTATTTTGGGGCAAAATTCCAGAAATTTCCCTTCTTTTGTGGCAAAATTGCAGAAATTTCCCATATTTTGAAGCAAAATTGCAGAAATTTCACTTATTTTGTGGCAAAATTGCAGAAATTTTACTTATTTCAGGGAAAAAAGGCAGAAATTTTCCTTATTTTGGGGCAAAAAGGCAGAAATTCCTAATATTTTGTGGCAAAAATGCAGAAATTCCCCTTATTTTGAGGTAAAAAGGCTGAAATTCCCCTTATTTGGGGGCAAAAAGGCAGAAATTTCCCTTAATTTGGGGCAAAATTGCAGAAATTTCACTTACTTCAGGGTAAGAAGTCAGAAATTGTTTTTATTTTGGGGCAAAAAAGACAGAAATTCCCTTTGTTTTGGGGGAAAAAGACAGAAATTCCACTTATTTAGAGGCAAAAAAGCAGAAATTCCCTTTATTTTGGAGCAAAAATTAAGAAATTTTCCTTTTTTATGTCAAAAAGGTATGCATTCTTCTTATTTTCGGGCAAAAAGGCAGAAATTCCACGTATTTTGGAGCAAAATTGCAGAAATTCCCCTAATTGTGGGGCAAAAAGGCAGAAATTCCATATATGTTGGGGCAAATAGACAGAAATTCTTTTTATTTTGGGGCAAAACTCAGAAATTCCACTTATTTTGGAACAATATTCCAGAAATTTCCCTTATTTTGGGGCAAAATTGCAGAAATTTCACTTATTTCAGGGAAAAATGCAGTAATTTTCTCATTTTGGGGCAAAGAGGCAGAAATTCCTAATATTTTGTGGCAAAAATGCAGAAATTTCCCTTATTTTGAGGTAAAAAGGCTGAAATTCTTCTTATTTGGGGGCAAAAATGCAGAAATTTCCTTTATTTTCAGGCAAAATTGCAGAAATTCCCCTAATTATGGAGCAAAAAGGCAGAAATTCTCTATATGTTGGGGCAAAAAGACAGAAATTCTCCTTATTTTGGGGCAAAACTCAGAAATTCCACTTATTTTGAGGCAAAATTCCAGAAATTTCCCTTATTTTGGGGCAAAATTACAGAAATTTCACTTATTTCAGGGAAAAAAAGCAGAAATTTTCTTATTTTGGGGCAAAAAGGCAGAAATTCCTAATATTTTGTGGCAAAAATGCAGAAATTTCCCTTATTTTGAGGTAAAAAGGCTGAAATTCTTCTTATTTGGAAGAAAAAAGGCAGAAATTTCCCTTATTTTCGGGTAAAATTGCAGAAATTCCCCTAATTATGGGGCAAAAAGGCACAAATTCTGTATATGTTGGGGCAAAAAACAGAAATTCTCCTTATTTTGGGGAAAAACTCAGAAATTCCACTTATTTTGGGGCAAAATTCCAGAAATTTTCATTATTTTGGGGCAAAATTGCAGAAATTTCTCTTATTTTGGGGCAAAATTGGAGAAATTTCACTTATTTTGGGGCAAAATTGCAGAAATTTCACTTATTTCGGGGAAAAAAGGCAGAAATTTTCCTTATTTTGGGGCAAAAAAGACAGGAATTTTCTTTGTTTTGGGGGAAAAAGACAGAAATTCCACTTATTTAGAGCCAAAAAAGCAGAAATTCCTCTTATTTTGGAGCAAAAATGAAGAAATTTCTCTTTTTTATGGAAAAAATGTATGCATTCTTCTTATTTTCGGGCAAAAGGCAGAAATTCCATGTATTTTGGAGCATAATTGCCTAAATTCTCCTAATGTGAGGCAAAAAGGCAGAAATTCTCTATATGTTGGCGCAAAAAGACAGAAATTCTTTTTATTTTAGGGCAAAACTCAAAAATTCCACTTATTTTGGGGCAAAATTCCAGAAATTTCCTTTATTTTGGGGCAAAATTGCAGAAATTTCCCTTATTTTGGGGCAAAATTGCAAAAATTTCACTTATTTTGTGGCAAAATTGCAGAAATTCCCATTATTTTGAGGTAAAAAGTCTGAAATTCCCCTTATTTGGGAGGAAAAAGGCAGAAATTTTTCATATTTTGGGGCAAAATTGCAGAATTTTCACTAACTTCAGGGTAATAAGTCAAATTTTTTTTTTTATTTTGGGGCCAAAAAGACAGAAATTCCCTTTGTTTTGGGAGAAAAAGACAGAAATTCCACATATTTAGAGGCAAAAAAGCAGAAATTCCCCTTATTTTGGAGCAAAAATGAGGAAATTTCCCTTTTTTATGGCAAAAAAGTATGCATTCTTCTTATTTTCGGTCAAAAAGGCAGAAATTCCCCGTATTTTGGAGCAAAATTGCAGAAATTCCCCTAAATGTGGGGCAAAAAGGCAGAATTGCCTATATGTTAGGGCAAAAATACAGAAATTCTCCTTATTTTGGGGCAAAACTCAGAAATTCCACTTATTTTGGGGCAAAATTCCAGAAATTTGCCTTATTTTGTGGCAAAATTGCAGAAATTGCCCTAATTTTGGGGCAAAATTGGAGAAATTCCACTTATTTTGGGGCAAAATTGCAGAAATTTTACTTATTTCAGGGCAAAAAGGCAGAAATTTTTAATATTTTGTGGCAAAAATGCAGAAATTCCCCTCATTTTGAAGTAAAAAGGCTGAAATTCCTCTTATTTTGGGGCAAAAAGTCAGAAATTCCTAATATTTTGTGGCAAAAATGCAGAAATTCCCCTCATTTTGAGTTAAAAAGGCTGAAATTCCCCTTATTTGGGGGCAAAAAGGCAGAAATTTCCCTTATTTTGGGGCAAAATTGCAGAAATTTCACTTATTTCAAGGTAATAAATCAGAAATTTCTTTATTTTAGGGCAAAAAAGACAGAAATTCCCTTTGTTTTGGGAGAAAAAGACAGAAATTCCACTTATTTAGACGCATAAAAGCAGAAATTTCCCTTATTTTGGAGCCAAAATGAAGAAATTTACCTTTTTTATGGCAAAAATATATCCATTCTTCTTATTTTCGGGCAAAATGGCAGAAATCCCCGTATTTGGAAGCAAAATTGCAGAAATTCCCCTAATTGTGGGGCAAAAAGGCAGAAATTCTCTTTATGTTGGGGAAAAAAACAGAAATTCTCCTTATTTTGGGGCAAAACTCAGAAATTCCACTTATTTTGGGGCAAAATTCCAGAATTTCCCTTATTTTAAGGCAAAATTGCAGAAATTTCCATTATTTTTGGGCAAAATTGGAGAAATTTCACTTATTTTGGGGCAAAATTGCAGAAATTTTACTTATTTCAGGGAAAAAAGGCAGAAATTTTCCTTATTTTTGGGCAAAAATGAAAGGAATTCCTTTTGTTTTGGGGAAAAAGACAGAAATTCCACTTATTTAGAGGCAAAAAAACAAAATTCCCCTTATTTTGGAGCAAAAATGAGGAAATATCCCTTTTTTATGGCAAAAAGTTATGCATTCTTCTTATTTTCGGGCAAAAAGGAAGAAATTCCGCGTATTTTGGAGAAAAATTGCAGAAATTCCACTAATTCTGGGGCAAAAAGGCAGAAATTCTCTATATGTTGGGGAAAAATACAGAAATTCTCCTTATTTTGGGGCAAAACTCAGAAATTCCAATTATTTTGGGGCAAAATTCCAGAAATTTCCCTTCTTTTGTGGCAAAATTGCAGAAATTTCCCATATTTTGAAGCAAAATTGCAGAAATTTCACTTATTTTGTGGCAAAATTGCAGAAATTTTACTTATTTCACGGAAAAAAGGCAGAAATTTTCCTTATTTTGGGGCAAAAAGGCAGAAATTCCTAATATTTTGTGGCAAAAATGCAGAAATTCCCCTTATTTTGAGGTAAAAAGGCTGAAATTCCCCTTATTTGGGGGCAAAAAGGCAGAAATTTCCCTTAATTTGGGGCAAAATTGCAGTAATTTCACTTACTTCAGGGTAAGAAGTCAGAAATTGTTTTTATTTTGGGGCAAAAAAGACAGAAATTCCCTTTGTTTTGGGGGGAAAAGACAGAAATTCCACTTATTTAGAGGCAAAAAAGCAGAAATTCCCTTTATTTTGGAGCAAAAATTAAGAAATTTTCCTTTTTTATGTCAAAAAGGTATGCATTCTTCTTATTTTCGGGCAAAAAGGCAGAAATTCCACGTATTTTGGAGCAAAATTGCAGAAATTCCCCTAATTGTGGGGCAAAAAGGCAGAAATTCCATATATGTTGGGGCAAATAGACAGAAATTCTTTTTATTTTGGGGCAAAACTCAGAAATTCCACTTATTTTGGAACAATATTCCAGAAATTTCCCTTATTTTGGGGCAAAATTGCAGAAATTTCACTTATTTCAGGGAAAAATGCAGTAATTTTCTCATTTTGGGGCAAAGAGGCAGAAATTCCTAATATTTTGTGGCAAAAATGCAGAAATTTCCCTTATTTTGAGGTAAAAAGGCTGAAATTCTTCTTATTTGGGGACAAAAAGGCAGAAATTTCCTTTATTTTCAGGCAAAATTGCAGAAATTCCCCTAATTATGGGGAAAAAGGCAGAAATTCTCTATATGTTGGGGCAAAAAGACAGAAATTCTCCTTATTTTGGGGCAAAACTCAGAATTTCCACTTATTTTGAGGCAAAATTCCAGAAATTTCCCTTATTTTGGGGCAAAATTACAGAAATTTCACTTATTTCAGGGAAAAAAAGCAGAAATTTTCTTATTTTGGGGCAAAAAGGCAGAAATTCCTAATATTTTGTCGCAAAAATGCAGAAATTTCCCTTATTTTGAGGTAAAAAGGCTGAAATTCTTCTTATTTGGGGGAAAAAAGGCAGAAATTTCCCTTATTTTCGGGTAAAATTGCAGAAATTCCCCTAATTATGGGGCAAAAAGGCACAAATTCTGTATATGTTGGGGCAAAAAACAGAAATTCTCCTTATTTTGGGGAAAAACTCAGAAATTCCACTTATTTTGGGGCAAAATTCCAGAAATTTCCATTATTTTGGGGCAAAATTGCAGAAATTTCTCTTATTTTGGGGCAAAATTGGAGAAATTTCACTTATTTTGGGGCAAAATTGCAGAAATTTCACTTATTTCAGGGAAAAAAGGCAGAAATTTTCCTTATTTTGGGGCAAAAAAGACAGGAATTTTCTTTGTTTCGGGGGAAAAAGACAGAAATTCCACTTATTTAGAGCCAAAAAAGCAGAAATTCCTCTTATTTTGGAGCAAAAATGAAGAAATTTCTCTCTTTTATGGAAAAAAGGTATGCGTTCTTCTTATTTTCGGGCAAAAAACAGAAATTCCATATATTTTGGAGCAAAATTGCAGAAATTCTCCTAATGTGAGGCAAAAAGGCAGAAATTCTCTATATGTTGGCGCAAAAAGACAGAAATTCTTTTTATTTTAGGGCAAAACTCAAAAATTCCACTTATTTTGGGGCAAAATTCCAGAAATTTCATTATTTTGGGGCAAAATTGCAGAAATTTCCCTTATTTTGTGGCAAAATTGCAAAAATTTCACTTATTTTGTGGCAAAATTTCAGAAATTCCCATTATTTTGAGGTAAAAAGTCTGAAATTCCCCTTATTTGGGAGCAAAAAGGCAGAAATTTTTCATATTTTGGGGCAAAATTGCAGAATTTTCACTAACTTCAGGGTAATAAGTCAAAATTTTTTTTTATTTTGGGGCCAAAAAGACAGAAATTCCCTTTGTTTTGGGAGAAAAAGACAGAAACTCCACATATTTAGAGGCAAAAAAGCAGAAATTCCTCTTATTTTCGAGCAAAAATGAAGAAATTTCCCTTTTTTATGGCAAAAAGGTATGCATTCTTCTTATTTTCGGGCAAAAAGGCAGAAATTCCATGTGTTTTGGAGCAAAATTGCAGAAATTCCTCTAATTGTGGGGCAAAAAGGAAGAAATTCCATATATGTTGGGGCAAATAGACAGAAATTCTCTTTATTTTGGGGCAAAACTCAGAAATTCCACTTATTTTGGGGCAAAATTCCAGAAATTTCCCTTATTTTGGGGCAAAATTGCAGAAATTTCACATATTTTGGGGCAAAATTGCAGAAATTTCACTTATTTCAGGGGAAAAAGGCAGAAATTTTCCTTATTTTGGGGCAAAAAGGCAGAAATTCCTAATATTTTGTGGCAAAAATGCAGAAATTCTCCTCATTTTGAGGTAAAAATGCTGAAATTCCCCTTATTTGGGGGCAAAAAGGCAGAAATTTCCCTTAATTTGGGGCAAAATTGCAGAAATTTCACTTACTTCAGGGTAATAAGTCAGAAATTTTTTTAATTTTGGGGCAAAAAAGACAGAAATTCCCTTTGTTTTGGGGGAAAAAGACAGAAATTCCACTTATTTAGAGGCAAAAAAGCAGAAATTCCCCTTATTTTGGAGCAAAAATTAAGAATTTTTTTTTTTATGTCAAAAAGGTATGCATTCTTCTTATTTTCGGGCAAAAAGGCAGAAATTCCACGTATTTTGGAGCAAAATTGCAGAAATTCCTCTAATTGTGGGGCAAAAAGGCAGAAATTCCATATATGTTGGGGCAAATAGACAGAAATTCTATTTATTTTGGGGCAAAACTCAGAAATTCCACTTATTTTGAGGAAAAATCCAGAAATTTCCCTTATTTTGGGGCAAAATTGCAGAAATTTCACTTATTTCAGGGAAAAAAAGGACAAATTTTCTAATTTTGGGGCAAAAAGGCAGAAATTCCTAATATTTTATGGCAAAAATGCGGAAATTCCCCTTATTTTGAGGTAAAAAGGCTGAAATTCCCCTTATTTGGGGGCAAAAATGCAGAAATTCCCCTTATTTTGAGGTAAAAAGGCTGATATTTTCCTTATTTGGGGGCAAAAAGGCAGAAATTTTTCATATTTTGGGCCAAAATTGCAGAATTTTCACTAACTTCAGGGTAATAAGTCAGAAATTTTTTTTTATTTTGGGGCCAAAAAGAAAGAAATTCCCTTTGTTTTGGGGGAAAAAGACAGAAATTCCACATATTTAGAGGCAAAATGCAGAAATTCCCCTTATTTTTGAGCAAAAGGGAAGAAATTTCCCTTTTTTATGGCAAAAAAGTATGCATTCTTCTTATTTTCGGTCAAAAAAGCAGAAATTCCCCGTATTTTGTAGCAAAATTGCAGAAATTCCCCTAATTGTGGGGCAAAAAGGCAGAATTCCCTATATGTTAGGGCAAAAATACAGAAATTCTCCTTATTTTGGGGCAAAACTATAAAATTCCACTTATTTTGGTGCAAAATTCTAGAAATTTCCCTTATTTTGTGGCAAAATTGCAGAAATTTCCCTTATTCAGGGCAAAATTGGAGAAATTTCACTTATTTTGGGGCAAAATTGAAGAAATTTTACTTATTTCAGGGCAAAAAGGCAGAAATTCCTAATATTTTGTGGAAAAATGCAGAAATTTCCCTCATTTTGAGGTAAAAAGGCTGAAATTCCCCTTATTTGAGGGCAAAAAGGCAGAAATTTTCCTTATTTTGGGTCAAAATTGGAGAAATTTCACTTATTTTGGGGCAAAATTGCAGAAATTTCACTTATTTCAAAGAAGAAAGGCAGAAATTTTTCTTATTTTGGGGCAAAAAAGACAGGAATTTTCTTTGTTTTGGTGGAAAACGACAGAAATTCCACTTATTTAGAGACAAAAAAGCAGAAATTCCCCTTATTTTCGAGCAAAAATGAAGAAATTTCCCTTTTTTATGGCAAAAAGGTATGCATTCTTATTTTCGGGCAAAAAGGCAGAAATTCCCCGTATTTTGGAGCAAAATTGCAGAAATTCACCTAATTGTGGGGCAAAAATGCAGAAATTCTCTCTATGTTGGCGCAAAGAGACAGAAATTCTCTTTATTTTGGGGCAAAACTAAGAAAATCCACTTATTTTGCGGCAAAATTCCAGAAATTTCCCTTCTTTTGTGGCAAAATTGCAGAAATTTCCCATATTTTGAAGCAAAATTGCAGAAATTTTACTTATTTTGTGGCAAAATTGCAGAAATTTTACTTATTTCAGGGAAAAAAGGCAGAAATTCTCCTTATTTTGGGGCAAAAAGGCAGAAATTCCTAATATTTTGTGGCAAAAATGTAGAAATTCCCCTTATTTTGAGGTAAAAAGGCTGAAATTCCCCTTATTTGGGGGCAAAAAGGCAGAAATTTCCCTTAATATGGGGCAAAATTGCAGAAATTTCACTTACTTCAGGGTAATAAGTCAGAAATTTTTCTTATTTTGTGGCAAAAAAAGACAGAAATTACCTTTGTTTTGGGGGAAAAAGACAGAAATTCCACTTATTTAGAGGCAAAAAAGCAGAAATTCCCCTTATTTTTGAGCAAAAATTAAGAAATTTTCCTTTTTTATGTCAAAAAATATGCATTCTTCTTATTTTCGGGCAAAAAGGCAGAAATTCCACGTATTTTGGAGCAAAATTGCAGAAATTCCCCTAATTGTGGGGCAAAAAGGCAGAAATTCCATATATGTTGGGGCAAATAGACAGAAATTCTCTTTATTTTGGGGCAAAACTCAGAAATTCCACTTATTTTGAGGCAAAATTCCAGAAATTTCCCTTATTTTGGGGCAAAATTGCAGAAATTTCACTTATTTCAGGGAAAAAAAGCAGAAATTTTCCTATTTTGGGGCAAAAAGCCAGAAATTCCTAATATTTTGTCGCAAAAATGCAGAAATTTCCCTTATTTTGAGGTAAAAAGGCTGAAATTCTTCTTATTTGGGGGAAAAAAGGAAGAAATTTCCCTTATTTTCGGGCAAAATTGCAGAAATTCCCCTAATTATCGGGCAAAAGGGCAGAAATTCTCTATATGTTGGGGCAAAAAGACAGAAATTCTCCTTATTTTGGGGAAAAACTCAGAAATTCCAATTATTTTGGGGCAAAATTCTAGAAATTTCCCTTATTTTGGGGCAAAATTGCAGAAATTTCCCTTATTTTGTGGCAAAATTGGAGAAATTTCACTTATTTTGAGGCAAAATTGCAGAAATTTCACTTATTTCAGGGAAAAAAGGCAGAAATTTTCCTTATTTTGGGGCAAAAAGACAGGAATTTTCTTTGTTTTGGGGGAAAAAGACAGAAATTCCACTTATTTAGAGCCAAAAAGCAGAAATTCCCCTTATTTTGGTGCAAAAATGAAGACATTTCTCTTTTTTATGGAAAAAAGGTATGCATTCTTCTTATTTTCGGGCAAAAGGCAGAAATTCCATGTATTTTGGAGCAGAATTGGAGAAATTCTCCTAATGTGAGGCAAAAAGGCAGAAATTCTCTATATGTTGGCGCAAAAAGGCAGAAATTCTCCTTATTTTAGGGCAAAACTCAGAATTAAACTTATTTTGGGGAAAATTTCAGAAATTTCCTTAATTTTGGGGCAAAATTGCAGAAATTTCCTTTATTTTGTGGCAAAATTGCAAAAATTTCACATATTTTGTGGCAAAATTGCAGAAATTCCCATTATTTTGAGGTAAAAAGTCTGAAATTCCCATTTTTTGGGGGCAAAAAGGCAGAAATTTTTCATATTTTGGGGGAAAATTGCAGAATTTTCACTAACTTCAGGGTAATAAGTCAGAAATTTTTTTTATTTTGGGGCCAAAAAGACAGAAATTCCCTTTGTTTTGGGGGAAAAAGACAGAAATTCCACATATTTAGAGGCAAAAAAGCAGACATTCCCCTTATTTTGGAGCAAAAATGAAGAAATTTCCCTTTTTTATGGCAAAAAAGTATGCATTCTTCTTATTTTCGGTCAAAAAGGCCGAAATTCCCCGTATTTTGGAGCAAAATTGCAGAAATACCCCTAAATGTGGGGCAAAAAGGCAGAATTCCCTATATGTTAGGGCAAAAATACAGAAATTCTCCTTATTTTGGGGCAAAACTCAGATATTCCACTTATTTTGGGGCAAAATTCCAGAAATTTCCCTTATTTTGTGGAAAAATTGCAAAAATTTCCCTTATTTTGGGGCAAAATTGGAGAAATTTCACTTATTTTGGGGCAAATTTGAAGAAATTTTACTTATTTCAGGGCAAAAAGGCAGAAATTCCTAATATTTTGTGGCAAAAATGCAGAAATACCCCTCATTTTCAGGTAAAAAGGCTGAAATTCCCCTTATTTGGGGGCAAAAAGGCAGAAATTTTACTTATTTTGGGTCAAAATGGGAGAAATTTCACTTATTTTGGGGCAAAATTGCAGAAATTTAACTTATTTCAGGGAAAAAAGGCAGAAATTTTCCTTATTTTGGGCAAAAAAGACAAGAATTTTCTTTGTTTTGGTGGAAAAAGACAGAAATTCCACTTATTTAGAGCCAAAAAAGCAGAAATTCCTCTTATTTTCGAGCAAAAATGAAGAAATTTCTCTTTTTTATGGCAAAAAGGTATGCATTCTTCTTATTTTCGGGCAAAAAGGCAGAAATTCCTTGTATTTTGGAGCAAAATTGCAGAAATTCCCCCAATTGTGGGGCAAAAATGCAGAAATTCTCTTTATGTTGGCGCAAAAAGAAAGAAATTCTCTTTATTTTGGGGCAAAACTCAGAAATTCCACTTATTTTGGGGCAGAATTCCAGAAATTTCCCTTATTTTGGGGCAAAATTGCAGAAATTTCACTTATTTTGGGGCAAAATTGCAAAAATTTCACATATTTCAGGGGAAAAAGGCAGAAATTTTCCTTATTTTGGGGCAAAAAGGCAGAAATTCCTAATATTTTGTGGCAAAAATGCAGAAATTCCCCTCATTTTGAGGTAAAAAGGCTGAAATTCTCCTTATTTGGGGGCAAAAAGACACAAATTTCCCTTAATTTGGGGCAAAATTGCAGAATTTTCACCTACTTCAGGGTAATAAGTCAGAAATTTTTTTTATTTTGGGGCAAAAAAGACAGAAATTCCCTTTGTTTTGGGGGAAAAAGGCAGAAATTCCACTTATTTAGAGGCAAAAAAGCAGAAATTCCTTTTATTTTGGAGCAAAAATTAAGAAATTTTCCTTTTTTATGTCAAAAAGGTATGCATTCTTCTTATTTTCGGGCAAAAAGGCAAAAATTCCACGTATTTTGGAGCAAAATTGCAGAAATTCCCCTAATTGTGGGGCAAAAAGGCAGAAATTCCATATATGTTGGGGCAAATAGACAGAAATTCTCTTTATTTTGGGACAAAACTCAGAAATTCCACTTATTTTGGAACAATATTCCAGAAATTTCCCTTATTTTGGGGCAAAATTGCAGAAATTTCACTTATTTCAGGGAAAAAATGCAGAAATTTTCTTATTTTGGGGCAAAAAGGCAGAAATTCCTAATATTTTGGGGCAAAAATGCAGAAATTTCCCTTATTTTGAGGTAAAAAGGCTGAAATTCTTCTTATTTGGGGGAAAAAAAGCAGAAATTTCCCTTATTTTCGGGCAAAATTGCAGAAATTCCCCTAATTGTGGGGAAAAAAGGCAGAAATTCCCTATATGTTGGGGCAAAAAGACAGAAATTCTCCTTATTTTGGGGCAAAACTCAAAAATTCCACTTATTTTGGGGCAAAATTCAAGAAATTTCCCTTCTATTGGGGCAAAATTGCAGAAATTTCACTTATTTTGGGGCAAAATTGCAGAAATTTGACTTATTTCAGAGAAAAAAAGCAGAAATTTTCTTATTTTGTAGCAAAAAGGCAGTAATTCCTAATATTTTGTGGCAAAAATGCAGAAATTCCCCTTATTTGGAGGTAAAAAGGCTAAAATTCTTCTTATTTGGGGGCAAAAAGGCAGAAATTTCCCTTATTTTGGGGCAAAATTGCAGAAATTCCCCTAATTGTTGAGCAAAAAGGCAGAAATTCTCTATATGTTGGGGCAAAAAGACAGAAATTCTCCTTATTTTGGGGCAAAACTCAGAAATTCCACTTATTTTGGGCAAAATTCCAGAAATTTCCTTGTTTTTAGGGCAAAATTGCAGAAATATCCCTTATTTTGGGGCAAAATTGGAGAAATTTCACTTATTTTGGGGCAAAATTGCAGAAATTTTACTTATTTCAGGGAAAAAAGACAGAAATTTTCCGTATTTTGGGGCAAAAAAGAAAGGAATTCCTTTTGTTTTGGGGGAAAAAGACAGAAAGTCCACTTATTTAGAGGCAAAAGAGCAAAAATTCCCCTTATTTTGGAACAAAAATGAAGAAATATCCCTTTTTATGGCAAAAGGTATGCATTCTTCTTATTTTCGGGAAAAAAGGCAGAAATTCCCCGTATTTTGGAGCAAAATTGCAGAAATTCCCCTAATTGTGGGGCAAAAACGCAGAAATTCTCTATGTGTTGGGGCAAAAAGACAGAAATTTTCCTTATTTTGGGGCAAAACTCAGAAATTCCACTTATTTTGGGGCAAAATTCCAGAAATTTTTCTTCTTTTGTTGCAAAATTGCAGAAATTTCACTTATTTTGGGGCAAAATTGCAAAAATTTCACTTATTTTCGGGCAAAATTGCAGAAATTTCACTTATTTCAGGGAAAAAAGGCAGAAATTTTTTCTATTTTGGGGCAAAAATGCAGAAATTCCTAATATTTTGTGGCAAAAATGCAGAAATTCCCCTTATTTTGAGGTAAAAAAGCTGAAATTCCCCTTATTTTGGGGCAAAAAGGCAGAAATTTCCTTTAATTTGGGGCAAAATTGAAGAAATTTCACTTACTTCAGGGTAATAAGTCAGAATTTTTTTTTTATTTTGGGGCAAAAAAGACAGAAATTCCCTTTGTTTTGGGGGAAAAAGACAGAAATTCCACTTATTTAGAGGCAAAAAAGCAGAAATTTTCCTTATTTTGGAGCAAAAATTAAGAAATTTCCCTTTTTTATGGCAAAAAGGTATGCATTCTTCTTATTTTCGGGCAAAAAGGCAGAAATTCCACGTATTTTGGAGCAAAAGTGCAGAAATTCCCCTAATTGTGGGGCAAAAAGGCAGAAATTCCCTATATGTTAGGGCAAAAAGACAGAAATTCTCCTTATTTTTGAGCAAAACTCTGAAATACCACTTATTTTGGGGCAAAATTCCATAAATTTCCCTTATTTTGGGGCAAAATTGCAGAAATTTCCCTTATTTTGGGGCAAAATTGCAGAAATTTCACTTATTTTGTGGCAAAATTGCACAAATTTAACTTATTTCAGGAAAAAAAGGCAGAAATTTTTCTTATTTTAGGGCAAAAAGGCAGAAATTCCTAATATTTTGTGGCAAAAGTTCAGAAATTCCCATTATTTTGAGCTAAAAATGCTGAAATTCCCCTTATATGGGGGCAAAAAGGCAGAAATTTTTCATATTTTGGGGCAATATTGCAGAAATTTCACTTACTTCAGGGTAATAAGTCAGAATTTTTCCTTATTTTGGGGCAAAAAATACTAATATTCCCTTTTTTTGGGGGTGAAAAATACAGAAATTCCACTTATTTAGAGGCAAAAAAGCAGAAATTCCCCTTATTTTGGAGCAAAAATGAAGAAATTTCCCTTTTTTTATGGCAAAAAGTTATGCATTCTTCTTATTTTCGGGCAAAAAGGTAGATATTCCCCGTATTTTGGAGCTAAATTGCAGAAATTCCCCTAATTGTGGGGAAAAAAGGCAGAAATTCCCTATATGTTGGGGCAAAAAGACAGAAATTCTCCTTATTTTGGGGCAAAACTCAAAAATTCCACTTATTTTGGGGCAAAATTCAAGAAATTTCCCTTCTTTTGGGGCAAAATTGCAGAAATTTCACTTATTTTGGGGCAAAATTGCAGAAATTTGACTTATTTCAGGGGAAAAAAGCAGAATTTTTTTTATTTTGTAGCAAAAAGGCAGTAATTCCTAATATTTTGTGGCAAAAATGCAGAAATTTCCCTTATTTGGAGGTAAAAAGGCTAAAATTCTTCTTATTTGGGGGCAAAAATCAGAAATTTCCCTTATTTTGGGGCAAAATTGCAGAAATTCCCCTAATTGTTGAGCAAAAAGGCAGAAATTCTCTATATGTTGGGGCAAAAAGACAGAAATTCTCCTTATTTTGGGGCAAAACTCAGAAATTCCACTTATTTTGGGCAAAATTCCAGAAATTTCCTTGTTTTTAGGGCAAAATTGCAGAAATTTCCCTTATTTTGGGGCAAAATTGGAGAAATTTCACTTATTTTGGGGCAAAATTGCAGAAATTTTACTTATTTCAGGGAAAAAAGACAGAAATTTTCCGTATTTTGGGGCAAAAAAGAAAGGAATTCCTTTTGTTTTGGGGGAAAAAGACAGAAATTCCACTTATTTAGAGGCAAAAGAGTAAAAATTCCCCTTATTTTGGAACAAAAATGAAGAAATTTCCCTTTTTTATGGCAAAAAGGTATGCATTCTTCTTATTTTCGGGAAAAAAGGCAGAAATTCCCCGTATTTTGGAGCAAAATTGCAGAAATTCCCCAAATTGTGGGGCAAAAACGCAGAAATTCTCTATGTGTTGGGGCAAAAAGACAGAAATTTTCCTTATTTTGGGGCAAAACTCAGAAATTCCACTTATTTTGAGTCAAAATTCCAGAAATTTTTCTTCTTTTGTTGCAAAATTGCAGAAAATTCACTTATTTTGGGGCAAAATTGCAAAAATTAAACTTATTTTCGGGCAAAATTGCAGAAATTTCACTTATTTCAAAGAAAAAAGGCAGAAATTTTTTTTTGGGGGGCAAAATGCAGAAATTCTTAATATTTTGTGGCAAAAATGCAGAAATTCCCCTTATTTTGAGGTAAAAAAGCTGAAATTCCCCTTATTTTAGGGCAAAAAGGCAGAAATTTCCCTTAATTTGGGGCAAAATTGCAGAAATTTCACTTACTTCAGGGTAATAAGTCAGAATTTTTTTTTATTTTGGGGCAAAAAAGACAGAAATTCCCTTTGTTTTGGGGGAAAAAGACAGAAATTCCACTTATTTAGAGGCAAAAAAGCAGAAATTCTCCTTATTTTGGAGCAAAAATTAAGAAATTTCCCTTTTTTATGGCAAAAAGGTATGCATTCTTCTTATTTTTAGGCAAAAAGTCAGAAATTCCACGTATTTTGGAGCAAAATTGCAGAAATTCCCCTAATTGTGGGGCAAAAAGGCAGAAATTCCCTATATGTTGGGGCAAAAATACAAAAATTCTCCTTATTTTGGGGTAAAACTCAGAAATTCCACTTATTTTGAGGTAAAATTCCAGAAATTTCCATTATTTTGGGGCAAAATTGCAGAAATTTCACTTATTTCAGGGGAAAAAAGCAGAAATTTTTTATTTTGGGGCAAAAAGGCAGAAATTCCTAATATTTTGTGGCAAAAATGCAGAAATTCCCCTTATTTTGAGGTAAAAAGGCTGAAATTCTTCTTATTTGGGGGCAAAAAAGCAGAAATTTCACTTATTTTTGGGCAAAATTGCAGAAATTTCCCTAATTATGGGGCAAAAAGGCAGAAATTCTCTATACGTTGGGGCAAAAAGACAGAAATTCTCCTTATTTTGGAGAAAACTCAGAAATTCCACTTATTTTGGGGCAAAATTGCAGAAATTTCTCTTATTTTGGGGCAAAATTGGAGAAATTTCACTTATTTTGGGGCAAAATTGCAGAAATTTCACTTATTTCAGGGAAAATAGGCAGAAATTTTTCTTATTTTGGGGCAAAAAATACAGGAATTTTCTTTGTTTTGGTGGAAAAAGACAGAAATTCTACTTATTTAGAGCCAAAAAAGCAGAAATTCCCCTTATTTTCGAGCAAAAATGAAGAAATTTCCCTTTTTTATGGCAAAAAGGTATGCATTCTTCTTATTTTCGGGCAAAAGGGCAGAAATTCCTGTATTTTGGAGCAAAATTGCAGAAATTCCCCTAATTGTGTGGCAAAGAGGCAGAAATTCTATGTTGGCGCAAAAAGACAGAAATTCTCTTTATTTTGGGGCAAAACTCAGAAATTCCATTATTTTGGGGCAAAATTCCAGAAATTTCCCTTATTTTGGGTCAAAATTGCAAAAATTTCACTTATTTTGGGGCAAAATTGCAGAAATTTCACTTATTTCAGGGGAAAAAGGCAGAAATTTTCCTTATTTTGAGGCAAAAACGCAGAAATTCCTAATATTTTTGTGGCAAAAATGCAGAAATTCCCCTCATTTTGAGGTAAAAAGGCTGAAATTCCCCTTATTTGGGGGCAAAAAGACAGAAATTTCCCTTATTTTGGGGCAAAATTGCAGAAATTTCACTTATTTCAAGGTAATAAATCAAAAATTTCCTTATTTTAGGGCAAAAAAGACAGAAATTCCCTTTGTTTTGGGGGAAAAAGACAGAAATTCCACTTATTTAGACGCATAAAAGCAGAAATTTCCCTTATTTTGGAGCAAAAATGAAGAAATTTCCCTTTTTTATGGCAAAAATATATGCATTCTTCTTATTTTCGGGCAAAAAGGCAGAAATCCCCGTATTTTGAAGCAAAATTGCAGAAATTCCCCGAATTGTGGGGCAAAAAGGCAAAATTCTCTTTATGTTGGGGCAAAAAGACAGAAATTCTCTTTATTTTGGGGCAAAACTCAGAAATTCCACTTATTTTGGGGCAAAATTCCAGAAATTTCCCTTATTTTACGGGAAAATTGAATAAATTTCCATTATTTTGGGGCAAAATTAGAGAAATTTTACTTATTTTGGAGCAAAATTGCAGAAATTTTACTTATTTCATGGAAAAAAGGCAGAAATTTTCTTTATTTTGGGGCAAAAAAGAAAGGAATTCCTTTTGTTTTGGGGGAAAAAGACAGAAATTCCACTTATTTAGAGGCAAAAAAGCAGAAATTCCCCTTATTTTGGAGCAAAAATGAAGAAATTTCACTTTTTTATGGCAAAAAGGTATGCATTCTTCTTATTTTCGGGCAAAAAGGCAGAAATTCCCCGTATTTTGGAGCAAAATTGCAGAAATTCCCCTAATTATGGGGCAAAAAGGCAGAAATTGCCTATATGTTGGGGCAAAAAGACAGAAATTCTCCTTATTTTAAGGCAAAACTCAGAAATTCCACTTATTTTGGGGCAAAATTCCAGAAATTTCCCTTCTTTTGTTGCAAAATTGCAGAAATTCCCCTAATTGTGGGGCAAAAAGGCAGAAATTCTCTCTATGTTGGCGCAAATAGACAGAAATTCTCTTTATTTTGGGGCAAAACTCAGAAATTCCACATATTTTGGGGCAAAATTCCAGAAATTTCCCTTATTTTGGGGCAACATTGCAGAAATTTCACATATTTGGGGGCAAAATTGCAGAAATTTCATTTATTTCAGGGGAAAAAGGCAGAAATTTTCCTTATTTTGGGGCAAAAAGTCAGAAATTCCTAATATTTTGTGGCAAAAATGCAGAAATTCCCCTCATTTTGAGGTAAAAAGGCTGAAATTCCCCTTATTTGGGGGCAAAAAGGCAGAAATTTCCCTTATTTTGGGGCAAAATTGCAGAAATTTCACTTATTTCAAGGTAATAAATCAGAAATTTCCTTATTTTAGGGCAAAAAAGACAGAAATTCCCTTTGTTTTGGGGGAAAAAGACAGAAATTCCACTTATTTAGACGCATAAAAGCAGAAATTTTCTTTATTTTGGAGCAAAAATGAAGAAATTTCCCTTTTTTATGGCAAAAATATATCCATTCTTCTTATTTTCGGGCAAAATGGCAGAAATCCCCGTATTTGGAAGCAAAATTGCAGAAATTCCCCTAATTTTGGGGCAAAAAGGCAGAAATTCTCTTTATGTTGGGGCAAAAAGACAGAAATTCTCCTTATTTTGGGGCAAAATTCAGAAATTCCACTTATTTTGTGGCAAAATTCCAGAAATTCCACTTAATTTGGGACAATATTCCACAAATTTCCCTTATTTTGGGGCAAAATTGCAGAAATTTCACTTATTTCAGGGAAAAATGCAGAAATTTTCTCATTTTGGGGCAAAGAGGCAGAAATTCCTAATATTTTGTGGCAAAAATGCAGAAATTTCCCTTATTTTGAGGTAAAAAGACTGAAATTCTTCTTATTTGGGGGCAAAAAGGCAGAAATTTCCCTTATTTTCAGGCAAAATTGCAGAAATTCCCCTAATTATGTGGCAAAAAGGCAGAAATTCTCTATATGTTGGGGCAAAAAGACAGAAATTCTCCTTATTTTGGGGCAAAACTCAGAAATTCCACTTATTTTGAGGCAAAATTCCAGAAATTTCTATTATTTTGGGGCAAAATTGCAGAAATTTCACTTATTTCAGGGAAAAAAAGCAGAAATTTTCTTATTTTGGGGCAAAAAGGCAGAAATTCCTAATATTTTGTGGCAAAAATGCAGAAATTTCCCTTATTTTTAGGTAAAAAGGCTGAAATTCTTCTTATTTGGGGGAAAAAGGCAGAAATTTCCCTTATTTTCGGGCAAAATTGCAGAAATTCTCCTAATTATGGGGCCAAAAGGCAGAAATTCTTTATATGTTGGGGCAAAAAGACAGAAATTCTCCTTATTTTGGGGAAAAACTCAGAAATTCCACTTATTTTGGTGCAAAATTCCAGAAATTTCCCTTATTTTGGGGCAAAATTGCAGAAATTTCTCTTATTTTGCGGCAAAATTGGAGAAATTTCACTTATTTTGGGGAAAAATTACAGAAATTTCACTTATTTCAGGGAAAAAAGGCAGAAATTTTCCTTATTTTGGGGCAAAAAAGACAGGAATTTTCTTTGTTTCGGGGGAAAAGAACAGAAATTCCACTTATTTAGATGCATAAAAGCAGAAATTTTCTTTATTTTGGAGCAAAAATGAAGAAATTTCCCTTTTTTATGGCAAAAATATATGCATTCTTCTTATTTTCGGGCAAAAAGGCAGAAATTCCCCGTAATTTGGAGCAAAATTGTAGAAATTGCGTTAATTGTGGGGCAAAAAGGCTGAAATTCCCTATATGTTGGGGCCAAAAGACAGAAATTCTCCTTATTTTGGGGCAAAACTCAGAAATTCCACAAATTTTGGGGCAAAAATCTAGAAATTTCCCTTATTTTGGGGCAAAATTGCAGAAATTTCACTTATTTAAGGATAATAAGTCAGAAATTTTTCCTATTTTGGGGCAAAAAGATATGAATAACCTTTGTTTTGGACGAAAAAGACAGAAATTCCACTTATTTAGAGGCAAAAAAGCAGAAATTCCCCTTATTTTGGAGCAAAAATGAAGACATTTCCCTTTTTTATGTCAAAAACGTATGCATTCTTCTTAATTTCGGGCAAAAAGGCAGAAATTCCCCGTATTTTGGAGCAAAATTGCAGAAATCCCCCTAATTGTGGGGCAAAAAGCAGAAATTCTTTTTATTTTGGGGCAAAACTCAGAAATTCCACTTATTTTGGGGCAAAATTCCAGAAATTTCCCTTATTTTGGGGCAAAATTGCAGAAATTTCCCTTATTTTTGGGCAAAATTGCAGAAATTTCACTTATTTTTTGCAAAATTGCAGAAATTTCACTTATTTCATGGAAAAAAGGCAGAAATTTTCTTTATTTCAGGGCAAAAAGGCAGAAATTCCTAATATTTTGTGGCAAAAATGTAGAAATTCCCCTTATTTTGAGGTAAAAAGGCTGAAATTCCTCTTATTTGGGGGCAAAAATGCAGAAATTTCCCATATTTTGGGGAAAAAATGCAGAAATTTCACTTACTTCAGGGAAATAAGTCACAATTTTTCTTTATTTTGGGGCGAAAAAGAGAGAAATTCCCTTTGTTTTGGGGGAAAAAGAGAGAAATTCCACTTATTTAGAGGCAAAAAAGCAGAAATTCCCCTTATTTTGGAGCAAAAATGAAGAAATTTCCCTTTTTTATGGCAAAAAGGTATGCATTCTTCTTATTTTCGGGCAAAAAGGCAGAAATTCCCCGTATTTTGGAGTAAAATTGCAGAAATTCCCCTAATTGTGGGGCAAAAAGCAGAAATTCCCTATATGATAGGCCAAAAAGACAGAAATTCTCTTTATTTTGAGGCAAAACTCAGAAATTCCACTTATTTTCGGGCAAAATTCCAGAAATTTCCCTTATTTTGGGGCAAAATTGCAGAAATTTCCCTTATTTTTGGGCAAAATTGCAGAAATTTCACTTATTTTTGGGCAAAATTGCAGAAATTTAACTTATTTCAGGGAAAAAAGGCAGAAATTTTTCTAATTTTTGGGGCAAAAAGGCAGAAATTCCTAATATTTTGTGGCAAAAATGCAGAAGTTCCTATTATTTTGAGGTAAAAAGTCTGAAATTCCCCTTTTTTGGGAGCAAAAAAGCAGAAATTTCCCTTATTTTGGGGCAAAATTGCAGAATTTTCACTTACTTCAGGGTAATAAGTCAGAAATTTTTTTTATTTTGGGGCCAAAAAGACAGAAATTCCCTTTGTTTTGGGGGAAAAAGACAGAAATTCCACATATTTAGGGGCAAAATGCAGAAATTCCCCTTATTTTGGAGCAAAAATGAAGAAATTTCCTTTTTTTATGGCAAAAAGGTATGCATTCTTCTTATTTTCGTTCAAAAAGGCAGAAATTCCCCGTATTTTGGAGCAAAATTGCAGAAATTCCCCTAAATGTGGGGCAAAAAGGCAGAATTCCCTATATGTTAGGGCAAAGAGACAGAAATTCTCCTTAATTTGGGGCAAAACTCAGAAATTCCACTTATTTTGGGGCAAAATTCCAGAAATTTCCCTTATTTTGGGGCAAAATTGCAGAAATTTTACTTATTTCAGGGAAAAAAGACAGAAATTTTCCGTATTTTGGGGCAAAAAAGAAAGGAATTCCTTTTGTTTTGGGGGAAAAAGACAGAAATTCCACTTATTTAGAGGCAAAAGAGTAAAAATTCCCCTTATTTTGGAACAAAAATGAAGAAATTTCCCTTTTTTATGGCAAAAAGGTATGCATTCTTCTTATTTTCGGGAAAAAAGGCAGAAATTCCCCGTATTTTGGAGCAAAATTGCAGAAATTCCCCAAATTGTGGGGCAAAAACGCAGAAATTCTCTATGTGTTGGGGCAAAAAGACAGAAATTTTCCTTATTTTGGGGCAAAACTCAGAAATTCCACTTATTTTGAGTCAAAATTCCAGAAATTTTTCTTCTTTTGTTGCAAAATTGCAGAAAATTCACTTATTTTGGGGCAAAATTGCAAAAATTAAACTTATTTTCGGGCAAAATTGCAGAAATTTCACTTATTTCAAAGAAAAAAGGCAGAAATTTTTTTTTGGGGGGCAAAATGCAGAAATTCCTAATATTTTGTGGCAAAAATGCAGAAATTCCCCTTATTTTGAGGTAAAAAAGCTGAAATTCCCCTTATTTTAGGGCAAAAAGGCAGAAATTTCCCTTAATTTGGGGCAAAATTGCAGAAATTTCACTTACTTCAGGGTAATAAGTCAGAATTTTTTTTTATTTTGGGGCAAAAAAGACAGAAATTCCCTTTGTTTTGGGGGAAAAAGACAGAAATTCCACTTATTTAGAGGCAAAAAAGCAGAAATTCTCCTTATTTTGGAGCAAAAATTAAGAAATTTCCCTTTTTTATGGCAAAAAGGTATGCATTCTTCTTATTTTTAGGCAAAAAGTCAGAAATTCCACGTATTTTGGAGCAAAATTGCAGAAATTCCCCTAATTGTGGGGCAAAAAGGCAGAAATTCCCTATATGTTGGGGCAAAAATACAGAAATTCTCCTTATTTTGGGGTAAAACTCAGAAATTCCACTTATTTTGAGGTAAAATTCCAGAAATTTCCATTATTTTGGGGCAAAATTGCAGAAATTTCACTTATTTCAGGGGAAAAAAGCAGAAATTTTTTATTTTGGGGCAAAAAGGCAGAAATTCCTAATATTTTGTGGCAAAAATGCAGAAATTCCCCTTATTTTGAGGTAAAAAGGCTGAAATTCTTCTTATTTGGGGGCAAAAAAGCAGAAATTTCACTTATTTTTGGGCAAAATTGCAGAAATTTCCCTAATTATGGGGCAAAAAGGCAGAAATTCTCTATACGTTGGGGCAAAAAGACAGAAATTCTCCTTATTTTGGAGAAAACTCAGAAATTCCACTTATTTTGGGGCAAAATTGCAGAAATTTCTCTTATTTTGGGGCAAAATTGGAGAAATTTCACTTATTTTGGGGCAAAATTGCAGAAATTTCACTTATTTCAGGGAAAATAGGCAGAAATTTTTCTTATTTTGGGGCAAAAAATACAGGAATTTTCTTTGTTTTGGTGGAAAAAGACAGAAATTCTACTTATTTAGAGCCAAAAAAGCAGAAATTCCCCTTATTTTCGAGCAAAAATGAAGAAATTTCCCTTTTTTATGGCAAAAAGGTATGCATTCTTCTTATTTTCGGGCAAAAGGGCAGAAATTCCTGTATTTTGGAGCAAAATTGCAGAAATTCCGCTAATTGTGTGGCAAAGAGGCAGAAATTCTATGTTGGCGCAAAAAGACAGAAATTCTCTTTATTTTGGGGCAAAACTCAGAAATTCCATTATTTTGGGGCAAAATTCCAGAAATTTCCCTTATTTTGGGTCAAAATTGCAAAAATTTCACTTATTTTGGGGCAAAATTGCAGAAATTTCACTTATTTCAGGGGAAAAAGGCAGAAATTTTCCTTATTTTGAGGCAAAAACGCAGAAATTCCTAATATTTTTGTGGCAAAAATGCAGAAATTCCCCTCATTTTGAGGTAAAAAGGCTGAAATTCCCCTTATTTGGGGGCAAAAAGACAGAAATTTCCCTTATTTTGGGGCAAAATTGCAGAAATTTCACTTATTTCAAGGTAATAAATCAAAAATTTCCTTATTTTAGGGCAAAAAAGACAGAAATTCCCTTTGTTTTGGGGGGAAAAAGACAGAAATTCCACTTATTTAGACGCATAAAAGCAGAAATTTCCCTTATTTTGGAGCAAAAATGAAGAAATTTCCCTTTTTTATGGCAAAAATATATGCATTCTTCTTATTTTCGGGCAAAAAGGCAGAAATCCCCGTATTTTGAAGCAAAATTGCAGAAATTCCCCGAATTGTGGGGCAAAAAGGCAAAATTCTCTTTATGTTGGGGCAAAAAGACAGAAATTCTCTTTATTTTGGGGCAAAACTCAGAAATTCCACTTATTTTGGGGCAAAATTCCAGAAATTTCCCTTATTTTACGGGAAAATTGAATAAATTTCCATTATTTTGGGGCAAAATTAGAGAAATTTTACTTATTTTGGAGCAAAATTGCAGAAATTTTACTTATTTCATGGAAAAAAGGCAGAAATTTTCTTTATTTTGGGGCAAAAAAGAAAGGAATTCCTTTTGTTTTGGGGGAAAAAGACAGAAATTCCACTTATTTAGAGGCAAAAAAGCAGAAATTCCCCTTATTTTGGAGCAAAAATGAAGAAATTTCACTTTTTTATGGCAAAAAGGTATGCATTCTTCTTATTTTCGGGCAAAAAGGCAGAAATTCCCCGTATTTTGGAGCAAAATTGCAGAAATTCCCCTAATTATGGGGCAAAAAGGCAGAAATTGCCTATATGTTGGGGCAAAAAGACAGAAATTCTCCTTATTTTAAGGCAAAACTCAGAAATTCCACTTATTTTGGGGCAAAATTCCAGAAATTTCCCTTCTTTTGTTGCAAAATTGCAGAAATTCCCCTAATTGTGGGGCAAAAAGGCAGAAATTCTCTCTATGTTGGCGCAAATAGACAGAAATTCTCTTTATTTTGGGGCAAAACTCAGAAATTCCACATATTTTGGGGCAAAATTCCAGAAATTTCCCTTATTTTGGGGCAACATTGCAGAAATTTCACATATTTGGGGGCAAAATTGCAGAAATTTCATTTATTTCAGGGGAAAAAGGCAGAAATTTTCCTTATTTTGGGGCAAAAAGTCAGAAATTCCTAATATTTTGTGGCAAAAATGCAGAAATTCCCCTCATTTTGAGGTAAAAAGGCTGAAATTCCCCTTATTTGGGGGCAAAAAGGCAGAAATTTCCCTTATTTTGGGGCAAAATTGCAGAAATTTCACTTATTTCAAGGTAATAAATCAGAAATTTCCTTATTTTAGGGCAAAAAAGACAGAAATTCCCTTTGTTTTGGGGGAAAAAGACAGAAATTCCACTTATTTAGACGCATAAAAGCAGAAATTTTCTTTATTTTGGAGCAAAAATGAAGAAATTTCCCTTTTTTATGGCAAAAATATATCCATTCTTCTTATTTTCGGGCAAAATGGCAGAAATCCCCGTATTTGGAAGCAAAATTGCAGAAATTCCCCTAATTTTGGGGCAAAAAGGCAGAAATTCTCTTTATGTTGGGGCAAAAAGACAGAAATTCTCCTTATTTTGGGGCAAAATTCAGAAATTCCACTTATTTTGTGGCAAAATTCCAGAAATTCCACTTAATTTGGGACAATATTCCACAAATTTCCCTTATTTTGGGGCAAAATTGCAGAAATTTCACTTATTTCAGGGAAAAATGCAGAAATTTTCTCATTTTGGGGCAAAGAGGCAGAAATTCCTAATATTTTGTGGCAAAAATGCAGAAATTTCCCTTATTTTGAGGTAAAAAGACTGAAATTCTTCTTATTTGGGGGCAAAAAGGCAGAAATTTCCCTTATTTTCAGGCAAAATTGCAGAAATTCCCCTAATTATGTGGCAAAAAGGCAGAAATTCTCTATATGTTGGGGCAAAAAGACAGAAATTCTCCTTATTTTGGGGCAAAACTCAGAAATTCCACTTATTTTGAGGCAAAATTCCAGAAATTTCTATTATTTTGGGGCAAAATTGCAGAAATTTCACTTATTTCAGGGAAAAAAAGCAGAAATTTTCTTATTTTGGGGCAAAAAGGCAGAAATTCCTAATATTTTGTGGCAAAAATGCAGAAATTTCCCTTATTTTTAGGTAAAAAGGCTGAAATTCTTCTTATTTGGGGGAAAAAGGCAGAAATTTCCCTTATTTTCGGGCAAAATTGCAGAAATTCTCCTAATTATGGGGCCAAAAGGCAGAAATTCTTTATATGTTGGGGCAAAAAGACAGAAATTCTCCTTATTTTGGGGAAAAACTCAGAAATTCCACTTATTTTGGTGCAAAATTCCAGAAATTTCCCTTATTTTGGGGCAAAATTGCAGAAATTTCTCTTATTTTGCGGCAAAATTGGAGAAATTTCACTTATTTTGGGGAAAAATTACAGAAATTTCACTTATTTCAGGGAAAAAAGGCAGAAATTTTCCTTATTTTGGGGCAAAAAAGACAGGAATTTTCTTTGTTTCGGGGGAAAAGAACAGAAATTCCACTTATTTAGATGCATAAAAGCAGAAATTTTCTTTATTTTGGAGCAAAAATGAAGAAATTTCCCTTTTTTATGGCAAAAATATATGCATTCTTCTTATTTTCGGGCAAAAAGGCAGAAATTCCCCGTAATTTGGAGCAAAATTGTAGAAATTGCGTTAATTGTGGGGCAAAAAGGCTGAAATTCCCTATATGTTGGGGCCAAAAGACAGAAATTCTCCTTATTTTGGGGCAAAACTCAGAAATTCCACAAATTTTGGGGCAAAAATCTAGAAATTTCCCTTATTTTGGGGCAAAATTGCAGAAATTTCACTTATTTAAGGATAATAAGTCAGAAATTTTTCCTATTTTGGGGCAAAAAGATATGAATAACCTTTGTTTTGGACGAAAAAGACAGAAATTCCACTTATTTAGAGGCAAAAAAGCAGAAATTCCCCTTATTTTGGAGCAAAAATGAAGACATTTCCCTTTTTTATGTCAAAAACGTATGCATTCTTCTTAATTTCGGGCAAAAAGGCAGAAATTCCCCGTATTTTGGAGCAAAATTGCAGAAATCCCCCTAATTGTGGGGCAAAAAGCAGAAATTCTCCTTATTTTGGGGCAAAACTCAGAAATTCCACTTATTTTGGGGCAAAATTCCAGAAATTTCCCTTATTTTGGGGCAAAATTGCAGAAATTTCCCTTATTTTTGGGCAAAATTGCAGAAATTTCACTTATTTTTTGCAAAATTGCAGAAATTTCACTTATTTCATGGAAAAAAGGCAGAAATTTTCTTTATTTCAGGGCAAAAAGGCAGAAATTCCTAATATTTTGTGGCAAAAATGTAGAAATTCCCCTTATTTTGAGGTAAAAAGGCTGAAATTCCTCTTATTTGGGGGCAAAAATGCAGAAATTTCCCATATTTTGGGGAAAAAATGCAGAAATTTCACTTACTTCAGGGAAATAAGTCACAATTTTTCTTTATTTTGGGGCGAAAAAGAGAGAAATTCCCTTTGTTTTGGGGGAAAAAGAGAGAAATTCCACTTATTTAGAGGCAAAAAAGCAGAAATTCCCCTTATTTTGGAGCAAAAATGAAGAAATTTCCCTTTTTTATGGCAAAAAGGTATGCATTCTTCTTATTTTCGGGCAAAAAGGCAGAAATTCCCCGTATTTTGGAGTAAAATTGCAGAAATTCCCCTAATTGTGGGGCAAAAAGCAGAAATTCCCTATATGATAGGCCAAAAAGACAGAAATTCTCTTTATTTTGAGGCAAAACTCAGAAATTCCACTTATTTTCGGGCAAAATTCCAGAAATTTCCCTTATTTTGGGGCAAAATTGCAGAAATTTCCCTTATTTTTGGGCAAAATTGCAGAAATTTCACTTATTTTTGGGCAAAATTGCAGAAATTTAACTTATTTCAGGGAAAAAAGGCAGAAATTTTTCTAATTTTTGGGGCAAAAAGGCAGAAATTCCTAATATTTTGTGGCAAAAATGCAGAAGTTCCTATTATTTTGAGGTAAAAAGTCTGAAATTCCCCTTTTTTGGGAGCAAAAAAGCAGAAATTTCCCTTATTTTGGGGCAAAATTGCAGAATTTTCACTTACTTCAGGGTAATAAGTCAGAAATTTTTTTTATTTTGGGGCCAAAAAGACAGAAATTCCCTTTGTTTTGGGGGAAAAAGACAGAAATTCCACATATTTAGGGGCAAAATGCAGAAATTCCCCTTATTTTGGAGCAAAAATGAAGAAATTTCCTTTTTTTATGGCAAAAAGGTATGCATTCTTCTTATTTTCGTTCAAAAAGGCAGAAATTCCCCGTATTTTGGAGCAAAATTGCAGAAATTCCCCTAAATGTGGGGCAAAAAGGCAGAATTCCCTATATGTTAGGGCAAAGAGACAGAAATTCTCCTTAATTTGGGGCAAAACTCAGAAATTCCACTTATTTTGGGGCAAAATTCCAGAAATTTCCCTTATTTTGGGGCAAAATTGCAGAAATTTCACTTATTTTGGGGCAAAGTTGCAGAAATTTCACTTATTTCAGGGGAAAAAGGCAGAAATTTTCCTTATTTTGGAGCAAAATACAGAAATTCCTAATATTTTGTGGCAAAAATGCAGAAATTCCCCTCATTTTGAGGTAAAAAGGCTGAAATTCCCCTTATTTGGGGGGAAAAAGGCAGAAATTTTCTTTATTTTGGGGCAAAATTGCAGAAATTTCACTTATTTCAAGGTAATAAATCAGAAATTTTCTTATTTTGGGGCAAAAAAGAAAGAAATTCTCTTTGTTTTGGAAGAAAAAGACAGAAATTCCACTTATTTAGACGCATAAAAGCAGAAATTTTCTTTATTTTGGAGCAAAAATGAAGAAATTTCCCTTTTTTATGGCAAAAATATATGCATTCTTCTTATTTTTGGGCAAAAAGGCAGAAATTCCCCGTAATTTGGAGCAAAATTGCAAAAATTGCCTTAATCGTGGGGCAAAAAGGCTGAAGTTCCCTATATGTTAGGGCCAAAAGACAGAAATTCTCCTTATTTTGGGGCAAAACTCAGAAATTCCACAAATTTTGGGGCAAAAATCCAGAAATTTCCCTTATTTTGGGGCAAAATTCCAGAAATTTCCCTTATTTTGGGGCAAAATTGCAGAAATTTCACTTATTTTGGGGCAAAGTTGCAGAAATTTCACTTATTTCAGGGGAAAAAGGCAGAAATTTTCCTTATTTTGGAGCAAAATGCAGAAATTCCTAATATGTTGTGGCAAAAATGCAGAAATTCCCCTCATTTTGAGGTAAAAAGGCTGAAATTCCCCTTATTTGGGGGGAAAAAGGCAGAAATTTTCTTTATTTTGGGGCAAAATTGCAGAAATTTCACTTATTTCAAGGTAATAAATCAGAAATTTTCTTATTTTGGGGCAAAAAAGAAAGAAATTGTCTTTGTTTTGGAAGAAAAAGACAGAAATTCCACTTATTTAGACGCATAAAAGCAGAAATTTTCTTTATTTTGGAGCAAAAATGAAGAAATTTCCCTTTTTTATGGCAAAAATATATGCATTCTTCTTATTTTCGGGCAAAAAGGCAGAAATTCCCCGTAATTTGGAGCAAAATTGCAGAAATTGCCTTAATTGTGGGGCAAATAGGCTGAAATTCCCTATATGTTGGGGCCAAAAGACAGAAATTCTCCTTATTTTGGGGCAAAACTCAGAAATTCCACAAATTTTGGGGCAAAAATCCAGAAATTTCCCTTATTTTGGGGCAAAATTCCAGAAATTTCCCTTATTTTGGGGCAAAATTGCAGAAATTTCACTTATTTTGGGGCAAAGTTGCAGAAATTTCACTTATTTCAGGGGAAAAAGGCAGAAATTTTCCTTATTTTGGAGCAAAATGCAGAAATTCCTAATATTTTGTGGCAAAAATGCAGAAATTCCCCTCATTTTGAGGTAAAAATGCTGAAATTCCCCTTATTTGGGGGCAAAAAGGCAGAAATTTTCTTTATTTTGGGGCAAAATTGCAGAAATTTCACTTATTTCAAGGTAATAAATCAGAAATTTTCTTATTTTGGGGCAAAAAAGAAAGAAATTCTCTTTGTTTTGGGGGAAAAAGACAGAAATTCCACTTATTTAGACGCATAAAAGCAGAAATTTTCTTTATTTTGGAGCAAAAATGAAGAAATTTCCCTTTTTTGTGGCAAAAATATATGCACTCTTCTTATTTTCGGGCAAAAAGGCAGAAATTCCCCGTAATTTGGAGCAAAATTGCAGAAATTGCCTTAATTGTGGGGCAAAAATGCTGAAATTCCCTATATGTTGGGGCCAAAAGACAGAAATTCTCCTTATTTTGGGGCAAAACTCAGAAATTCCACAAATTTTGGGGCAAAAATCCAGAAATTTCCCTTATTTTGGGGTAAAATTGCAGAAATTTCACTTATTTAAGGATAATAAGTCAGAAATTTTTCCTATTTTGGGGCAAAAAGAATTGAATAACCTTTGTTTTGGAAGAAAAAGACAGAAATTCCACTTATTTAGAGGCAAAAAAGCAGAAATTCCCCTTATTTTGGAGCAAAAATGAAGACATTTCCCTTTTTTATGGCAAAAAGGTATGCATTCTCCTTATTTTCGGGCAAAAAGTCAGAAATTCCCCGTATTTTGGAGCAAAATTGCAGAAATCCCCCTAATTGTGGGGCAAAAAGCAGAAATTCTCCTTATTTTGGGGAAAAACTCAGAAATTCCACTTATTTTGGTGCAAAATTCCAGAAATTTCCCTTATTTTGGGGCAAAATTGCAGAAATTTCTCTAATTTTGGGGCAAAATTGGAGAAATTTCACTTATTTTGGGGAAAAATTACAGAAATTTCACTTATTTCAGGGAAAAAAGGCAGAAATTTTCCTTATTTTGGGGCAAAAAAGACAGGAATTTTCTTTGTTT
Organism: Micromys minutus; assembly: GCF_963924665.1. Taxonomy (NCBI): domain Eukaryota; kingdom Metazoa; phylum Chordata; class Mammalia; order Rodentia; family Muridae; genus Micromys; species Micromys minutus. The sequence continues at coordinate 54,295 of NW_027667574.1, forward strand.
CGGGGGAAAAGAACAGAAATTCCACTTATTTAGATGCATAAAAGCAGAAATTTTCTTTATTTTGGAGCAAAAATGAAGAAATTTCCCTTTTTTATGGCAAAAATATATGCATTCTTCTTATTTTCGGGCAAAAAGGCAGAAATTCCCCGTAATTTGGAGCAAAATTGTAGAAATTGCGTTAATTGTGGGGCAAAAAGGCTGAAATTCCCTATATGTTGGGGCCAAAAGACAGAAATTCTCCTTATTTTGGGGCAAAACTCAGAAATTCCACAAATTTTGGGGCAAAAATCTAGATATTTCCCTTATTTTGGGGCAAAATTGCAGAAATTTCACTTATTTAAGGATAATAAGTCAGAAATTTTTCCTATTTTGGGGCAAAAAGATATGAATAACCTTTGTTTTGGACGAAAAAGACAGAAATTCCACTTATTTAGAGGCAAAAAAGCAGAAATTCCCCTTATTTTGGAGCAAAAATGAAGACATTTCCCTTTTTTATGTCAAAAACGTATGCATTCTTCTTATTTTCGGGCAAAAAGGCAGAAATTCCCCGTATTTTGGAGCAAAATTGCAGAAATCCCCCTAATTGTGGGGCAAATCGCAGAAATTCTCCTTATTTTGGGGCAAAACTCAGAAATTCCACTTATTTTGGGGCAAAATTCCAGAAATTTCCCTTATTTTGGGGCAAAATTGCAGAAATTTCCCTTATTTTTGGGCAAAATTGCAGAAATTTCACTTATTTTTTGAAAAATTGCAGAAATTTCACTTATTTCATGGAAAAAAGGCAGAAATTTTCTTTATTTCAGGGCAAAAAGGCAGAAATTCCTAATATTTTGTGGCAAAAATGTAGAAATTCCCCTTATTTTGAGGTAAAAAGGCTGAAATTCCTCTTATTTGGGGGCAAAAATGCAGAAATTTCCCATATTTTGGGGAAAAAATGCAGAAATTTCACTTACTTCAGGGAAATAAGTCACAATTTTTCTTTATTTTGGGGCGAAAAAGAGAGAAATTCCCTTTGTTTTGGGGGAAAAAGAGAGAAATTCCACTTATTTAGAGGCAAAAAAGCAGAAATTCCCCTTATTTTGGAGCAAAAATGAAGAAATTTCCCTTTTTTATGGCAAAAAGGTATGCATTCTTCTTATTTTCGGGCAAAAAGGCAGAAATTCCCCGTATTTTGGAGTAAAATTGCAGAAATTCCCATAATTGTGGGGCAAAAAGCAGAAATTCCCTATATGATAGGCCAAAAAGACAGAAATTCTCTTTATTTTGAGGCAAAACTCAGAAATTCCACTTATTTTGGGGCAAAATTCCAGAAATTTCCCTTATTTTGGGGCAAAATTGCAGAAATTTCCCTTATTCTTGGGCAAAATTGCAGAAATTTCACTTATTTTTGGCAAAATTGCAGAAATTTAACTTATTTCAGGGAAAAAAGGCAGAAATTTTTCTAATTTTTGGGGCAAAAAGGCAGAAATTCCTAATATTTTGTGGCAAAAATGCAGAAGTTCCTATTATTTTGAGGTAAAAAGTCTGAAATTCCCCTTTTTTGGGAGCAAAAAAGCAGAAATTTCCCTTATTTTGGGGCAAAATTGCAGAATTTTCACTTACTTCAGGGTAATAAGTCAGAATTTTTTTTTATTTTGGGGCCAAAAAGACAGAAATTCCCTTTGTTTTGGGGGAAAAAGACAGAAATTCCACATATTTAGGGGCAAAATGCAGAAATTCCCCTTATTTTGGAGCAAAAATGAAGAAATTTCCTTTTTTTATGGCAAAAAGGTATGCATTCTTCTTATTTTCGTTCAAAAAGGCAGAAATTCCCCGTATTTTGGAGCAAAATTGCAGAAATTCCCCTAAATGTGGGGCAAAAAGGCAGAATTCCCTATATGTTAGGGCAAAGAGACAGAAATTCTCCTTAATTTGGTTGCAAAACTCAGAAATTCCACTTATTTTGGGGCAAAATTCCAGAAATTTCCCTTATTTTGGGGCAAAATTGCAGAAATTTCACTTATTTTGGGGCAAAGTTGCAGAAATTTCACTTATTTCAGGGGAAAAAGGCAGAAATTTTCCTTATTTTGGAGCAAAATACAGAAATTCCTAATATTTTGTGGGAAAAATGCAGAAATTCCCCTCATTTTGAGGTAAAAAGGCTGAAATTCCACTTATTTGGGGGCAAAAAGGCAGAAATTTTCTTTATTTTGGGGCAAAATTGCAGAAATTTCACTTATTTCAAGGTAATAAATCAGAAATTTTCTTATTTTGGGGCAAAAAAGACAGAAATTCTCTTTGTTTTGGGGGAAAAAGACAGAAATTCCACTTATTTAGATGCATAAAAGCAGAAATTTTCTTTATTTTGGAGCAAAAATGAAGAAATTTCCCTTTTTTATGGCAAAAATATATGCATTCTTCTTATTTTTGGGCAAAAAGGCAGAAATTCCCCGTAATTTGGAGCAAAATTGCAAAAATTGCCTTAATTGTGGGGCAAAAAGACTGAAGTTCCCTATATGTTGGGGCCAAAAGACAGAAATTCTCCTTATTTTGGGGCAAAACTCAGAAATTCCACAAATTTTGGGGCAAAAATCCAGAAATTTCCCTTATTTTGGGGCAAAATTGCAGAAATTTCACTTATTTAAGGATAATAAGTCAGAAATTTTTCCTATTTTGGGGCAAAAATATATGAATAACCTTTGTTTTTGAAGAAAATACAGAAATTCCACTTATTTAGAGGCAAAAAAGCAAAAATTCCCCTTATTTTGGAGCAAAAATGAAGACATTTCCCTTTTTTATGGCAAAAAGGTATGAATTCTCCTTATTTTCGGGCAAAAAGGCAGAAATTCCCCGTATTTTGGAGCAAAATTGCAGAAATCCCATTAATTGTGGGGCAAAAAGCAGAAATTCTCCTTATTTTGGGGCAAAACTCAGAAATTCCACTTATTTTGGGGCAAAATTCCAGAAATTTCCCTTATTTTGGGGCAAAATTGCAGAAATTTCCCTTATTTTTGGGCAAAATTGCAGAAATTTCACTTATTTTTTGCAAAATTGCAGAAATTTCACTTATTTCATGGAAAAAAGGCAGAAATTTTCCTTATTACAGGGCAATAGGCCGAAATTCCTAATATTTTGTGGCAAAAATGTAGAAATTCCCCTTATTTTGAGGTAAAAAGGCTGAAATTCCACTTATTTGGTGGCAAAAATGCAGAAATATCCCATATTTTGAGGAAAAATTGCAGAAATTTCACTTACTTCAGGGTAATAAGTCAGAATTTTTCTTTATTTTGGGGCAAAAAAGAGAGAAATTCCCTTTGTTTTGGGGGAAAAAGAGAGAAATTCCACTTATTTAGAGGCAAAAAAGCAGAAATTCCCCTTATTTTGGAGCAAAAATGAAGAAATTTCCCTTTTTTATGGCAAAAAGGTATGCATTCTTCTTATTTTCGGGCAAAAAGGCAGAAATTCCCCGTATTTTGGAGCAAAATTTCAGAAATTCCCCTAATTGTGGGGCAAAAAGCAGAAATTCCCTATATGATAGGCCAAAAAGACAGAAATTCTCTTTATTTTGAGGCAAAACTCAGAAATTCCACTTATTTTGGGGCAAAATTCCAGAAATTTCCCTTATTTTGGGGCAAAATTGCAGAAATTTCCCTTATTTTTGGGCAAAATTGCAGAAATTTCACTTATTTTTCGGCAAAATTGCAGTAATTTCACTTATTTCAGGGAAAAAGGCAGAAATTTTTCTAATTTTTGGGGCAAAAAGGCAGAAATTCCTAATATTTTGTGGCAAAAATGCAGAAGTTCCCATTATTTTGAGGTAAAATGTCTGAAATTCCCCTTTTTTGGGAGCAAAAAAGCAGAAATTTCCCTTATTTTGGGGCAAAATTGCAGAATTTTCACTTACTTCAGGGTAATAAGTCAGAAATTTTGTTTATTTTGGGGCCAAAAAGACAGAAATTCCCTTTGTTTTGGGGGAAAAAGACAGAAACTCCACATATTTAGAGGCAAAATGCAGAAATTCCCCTTATTTTGGAGCAAAAATGAAGAAATTTCCCTTTTTTATGGCAAAAAGGTATGCATTCTTCTTATTTTCGTTCAAAAAGGCAGAAATTCCCCGTATTTTGGAGCAAAATTGCAGAAATTCCCCTAAATGTGGGGCAAAAAGGCAGAATTCCCTATATGTTAGGGCAAAAAGACAGAAATTCTCCTTATTTTGGGGCAAAACTCAGAAATTCCACTTATTTTGGGGCAAAATTCCAGAAATTTCCCTTATTTTGGGGCAAAATTGCAGAAATTTCACTTATTTTGGGGCAAAGTTGCAGAAATTTCACTTATTTCAGGGGAAAAAGGCAGAAATTTTCCTTATTTTGGAGCAAAATGCAGAAATTCCTAATATTTTGTGGCAAAAATGCAGAAATTCCCCTCATTTTGAGGTAAAAAGGCTGAAATTCCCCTTATTTGGGGGGAAAAAGGCAGAAATTTTCTTTATTTTGGGGCAAAATTGCAGAAATTTCACTTATTTCAAGGTAATAAATCAGAAATTTTCTTATTTTGGGGCAAAAAAGAAAGAAATTCTCTTTGTTTTGGAAGAAAAAGACAGAAATTCCACTTATTTAGACGCATAAAAGCAGAAATTTTCTTTATTTTGGAGCAAAAATGAAGAAATTTCCCTTTTTTATGGCAAAAATATATGCATTCTTCTTATTTTCGGGCAAAAAGGCAGAAATTCCCCGTAATTTGGAGCAAAATTGCAGAAATTGCCTTAATTGTGGGGCAAATAGGCTGAAATTCCCTATATGTTGGGGCCAAAAGACAGAAATTCTCCTTATTTTGGGGCAAAACTCAGAAATTCCAAAAATTTTGGGGCAAAAATCCAGAAATTTCCCTTATTTTGGGGCAAAATTGCAGAAATTTCACTTATTTAAGGATAATAAGTCAGAAATTTTTCCTATTTTGGGGCTAAAATATATGAATAACCTTTGTTTTGGAAGAAAAAGACATAAATTCCACTTATTTAGAGGCAAAAAAGCAGAAATTCCCCTTATTTTGGAGCAAAAATGAAGACATTTCCCTTTTTTATGGCAAAAAGTTATGCATTCTCCTTATTTTCGGGCAAAAAGGCAGAAATTCCCCGATTTTGGAGCAAAATTGCAGAAATCCCCCTAATTGTGGGGCAAAAAGCAGAAATTCTCCTTATTTTGGGGCAAAACTCAGAAATTCCACTTATTTTGGGGCAAATTTCCAAAAATTTCCCTTATTTTGGGGCAAAATTGCAGAAATTTCCCTTATTTTTGGGCAAAATTGCAGAAATTTCACTTATTTTTTGCAAAATTGCAGAAATTTCACTTATTTCATGGAAAAAAGGCAGAAATTTTCCTTATTTCTGGGCAAAAAGGCAGAAATTCCTAATATTTTGTGGCAAAAATGTAGAAATTCCCCTTATTTTGAGGTAAAAAGGCTGAAATTCCTCTTATTTGGGGGCAAAAATGCAGAAATTTCCCATATTTTGGGGAAAAAATGCAGAAATTTCACTTACTTCAGGGTAATAAGTCAGAATTTTTCTTTATTTTGGGGCGAAAAAGAGAGAAATTCCCTTTGTTTTGGGGGAAAAAGAGAGAAATTCCACTTATTTAGAGGCAAAAAAGCAGAAATTCCCCGTATTTTGGAGCAAAAATGAAGAAATTTCCCTTTTTTATGGCAAAAAGGTATGCATTCTTCTTATTTTCGGGCAAAAAGGCAGAAATTCCCCGTAATTGGAGCAAAATTGCAGAAATTCCCCTAATTGTGGGGCAAAAAGCAGAAATTCCCTATATGATAGGCCAAAAAGACAGAAATTCTCTTTATTTTGAGGCAAAACTCAGAAATTCCACTTATTTTGGGGCAAAATTCCAGAAATTTCCCTTATTTTGGGGCAAAATTGCAGAAATTTCCCTTATTTTTGGGCAAAATTGCAGAAATTTCACTTATTTTTGGGCAAAATTGCAGAAATTTCACTTATATCAGGGAAAAAGGCAGAAATTTTTCTAATTTTTGGGGCAAAAAGGCAGAAATTCCTAATATTTTGTGGCAAAAATGCAGAAGTTCCCATTATTTTGAGGTAAAAAGTCTGAAATTCCCCTTTTTTGGGAGCAAAAAAGCAGAAATTTCCCTTATTTTGGGGCAAAATTGCAGAATTTTCACTTACTTCAGGGTAATAAGTCAGAAATTTTTTTTATTTTGGGGCCAAAAAGACAGAAATTCCCTTTGTTTTGGGGGAAAAAGACAGAAACTCCACATATTTAGAGGCAAAATGCAGAAATTCCCCTTATTTTGGAGCAAAAATGAAGAAATTTCCCGTTTTTATGGCAAAAAGGTATGCATTCTTCTTGTTTTCGTTCAAAAAGGCAGAAATTCCCCGTATTTTGGAGCAAAATTGCAGAAATTCCCCTAAATGTGGGGCAAAAAGGCAGAATTCCCTATATGTTAGGGCAAAAAGACAGAAATTCTCCTTATTTTGGGGCAAAACTCAGAAATTCCACTTATTTTGGGGCAAAATTCCAGAAATTTCCCTTATTTTGGGGCAAAATTGCAGAAATTTCACTTATTTTGGGGCAAAGTTGCAGAAATTTCACTTATTTCAGGGGAAAAAGGCAGAAATTTTCCTTATTTTGGAGCAAAATGCAGAAATTCCTAATATTTTGTGGCAAAAATGCAGAAATTCCCCTCATTTTGAGGTAAAAATGCTGAAATTCCCCTTATTTGGGGGCAAAAAGGCAGAAATTTTCTTTATTTTGGGGCAAAATTGCAGAAAATTCACTTATTTCAAGGTAATAAATCAGAAATTTTCTTATTTTGGGGCAAAAAAGAAAGAAATTCTCTTTTTTTTGGGGGAAAAAGACAGAAATTCCACTTATTTAGACGCATAAAAGCAGAAATTTTCTTTATTTTGTAGCAAAAATGAAGAAATTTCCCTTTTTTGTGGCAAAAATATATGCACTCTTCTTATTTTCGGGCAAAAAGGCAGAAATTCCCCGTAATTTGGAGCAAAATTGCAGAAATTGCCTTAATTGTGGGGCAAAAAGGCTGAAATTCCCTATATGTTGGGGCCAAAAGACAGAAATTCTCCTTATTTTGGGGCAAAACTCAGAAATTCCACAAATTTTGGGGCAAAAATCCAGAAATTTCCCTTATTTTGGGGTAAAATTGCAGAAATTTCACTTATTTAAGGATAATAAGTCAGAAATTTTTCCTATTTTGGGGCAAAAAGATTTGAATAACCTTTGTTTTGGAAGAAAAAGACAGAAATTCCACTTATTTAGAGGCAAAAAAGCAGAAATTCCCCTTATTTTGGAGCAAAAATGAAGACATTTCCCTTTTTTATGGCAAAAAGGTATGCATTCTCCTTATTTTCGGGCAAAAAGTCAGAAATTCCCCGTATTTTGGAGCAAAATTGCAGAAATCCCCCTAATTGTGGGGCAAAAAGCAGAAATTCTCCTTATTTTGAGGCAAAACTCAGAAATTCCACTTATTTTGGGGCAAAATTCCAGAAATTTCCCTTATTTTGGGGCAAAATTGCAGAAATTTCCATTATTTTTGGGCAAAATTGCAGAAATTTCACTTATTTTTTGCAAAATTGCAGAAATTTCACTTATTTCATGGCAAAAAGGCAGAAATTTTCCTTATTACAGGGCAATAGGCAGAAATTCCTAATATTTTGTGGCAAAAATGTAGAAATTCCCCTTATTTTGAGGTAAAAAGGCTGAAATTCCTCTTATTTGGTGGCAAAAATGCAGAAATATCCCATATTTTGGGGAAAAATTGCAGAAATTTCACTTACTTCAGGGTAATAAGTCAGAATTTTTCTTTATTTTGGGGCAAAAAAGAAAGAAATTCCCTTTGTTTTGGGGGAAAAAGACAGAAATTCCACTTATTTAGAGGCAAAAAAGCAGAAATTCCCCTTATTTTGGAGCAAAAATGAAGAAATTTCCCTTTTTTATGGCAAAAAGGTATGCATTCTTCTTATTTTCGGGCAAAAAGGCAGAAATTCCCCGTATTTTGGAGCAAAATTGCAGAAATTCCCCTAATTGTGGGGCAAAAAGCAGAAATTTCCTATATGATAGGCCAAAAAGACAGAAATTCTCTTTATTTTGAGGCAAAACTCAGAAATTCCACTTATTTTGGGGCAAAATTCCAGAAATTTCCCTTATTTTGGGGCAAAATTGCAGAAATTTCCCTTATTTTTGGGCAAAATTGCAGAAATTTCACTTATTTTTGGGCAAAATTGCAGAAATTTCACTTATTTCAGGGAAAAAGGCAGAAATTTTTCTAATTTTTGGGGCAAAAAGGCAGAAATTCCTAATATTTTGTGGCAAAAATGCAGAAGTTCCTATTATTTTGAGGTAAAAAGTCTGAAATTCCCCTTTTTTGGGAGCAAAAAAGCAGAAATTTCCCTTATTTTGGGGACAAAATTGCAGAATTTTCACTTACTTCAGGGTAATAAGTCAGAATTTTTTTTTATTTTGGGGCCACAAAGACAGAAATGCCCTTTGTTTTGGGGGAAAAAGACAGAAACTCCACATATTTAGAGGCAAAATGCAGAAATTCCCCTTATTTTGGAGCAAAAATGAAGAAATTTCCCTTTTTTATGGCAAAAAGGTATGCATTCTTCTTATTTTCGGGCAAAAAGGCAGAAATTCCCCGTATTTTGGAGCAAAATTGCAGAAATTCCCCTAATTGTGGGGCAAAAAGCAGAAATTTCCTATATGATAGGCCAAAAAGACAGAAATTCTCTTTATTTTGAGGCAAAACTCAGAAATTCCACTTATTTTGGGGCAAAATTCCAGAAATTTCCCTTATTTTGGGGCAAAATTGCAGAAATTTCCCTTATTTTTGGGCAAAATTGCAGAAATTTCACTTATTTTTGGGCAAAATTGCAGAAATTTCACTTATTTCAGGGAAAAAGGCAGAAATTTTTCTAATTTTTGGGGCAAAAAGGCAGAAATTCCTAATATTTTGTGGCAAAAATGCAGAAGTTCCTATTATTTTGAGGTAAAAAGTCTGAAATTCCCCTTTTTTGGGAGCAAAAAAGCAGAAATTTCCCTTATTTTGGGGCAAAATTGCAGAATTTTCACTTACTTCAGGGTAATAAGTCAGAATTTTTTTTTATTTTGGGGCCACAAAGACAGAAATTCCCTTTGTTTTGGGGGAAAAAGACAGAAACTCCACATATTTAGAGGCAAAATGCAGAAATTCCCCTTATTTTGGAGCAAAAATGAAAAAATTTCCCTTTTTTATGGCAAAAAGGTATGCATTCTTCTTATTTTCGTTCAAAAAGGCAGAAATTCCCCGTATTTTGGAGCAAAATTGCAGAAATTCCCCTAAATGTGGGGCAAAAAGGCAGAATTCCTTATATGTTAGGGCAAAAAGACAGAAATTCTCCTTATTTTGGGGCAAAACTCAGAAATTCCACTTATTTTGGGGCAAAATTCCAGAAATTTCCCTTATTTTGGGGCAAAATTGCAGAAATTTCACTTATTTTGCGGCAAAGTTGAAGAAATTTCACTTATTTCAGGAGAAAAAGGCAGAAATTTTACTTATTTTGGAGCAAAATACAGAAATTCCTAATATTTTGTGGCAAAAATGCAGAAATTCCCCTCATTTTGAGGTAAAAAGGCTGAAATTCCCCTTATTTGGGGGCAAAAAGGCAGAAATTTTCTTTATTTTGGGGCAAAATTGCAGAAATTTCACTTATTTTAAGGTAATAAATCAGAAATTTTCTTATTTTGGGGCAAAAAAGAAAGAAATTCTCTTTGTTTTGGGGGAAAAAGACAGAAATTCCACTTATTTAGACGCATAAAAGCAGAAATTTTCTTTATTTTGGAGCAAAAATGAAGAAATTTCCCTTTTTTATGGCAAAAATATATGCATTCTTCTTATTTTCGGGCAAAAAGGCAGAAATTCTTCGTAATTTGGAGCAAAATTGCAGAAATTGCCTTAATTGTGGGGCAAAAAGGCTGAAATTCCCTATATGTTGGGGCCAAAAGACAGAAATTCTCCTTATTTTGGGGCAAAACTCAGAAATTCCACAAATTTTGGGGCAAAAATCCAGAAATTTCCCTTATTTTGGGGCAAAATTGCAGAAATTTCACTTATTTAAGGATAATAAGTCAGAAATTTTTCCTATTTTGGGGCAAAAAGATATGAATAACCTTTGTTTTGGAAGAAAAAGACAGAAATTCCACTTATTTAGAGGCAAAAAAGCAGAAATTCCCCTTATTTTGGAGCAAAAATGAAGACATTTCCCTTTTTTATGGCAAAAAGGTATGCATTCTCCTTATTTTCGGGCAAAAAGGCAGAAATTCCCGGTATTTTGGAGCAAAATTGCAGAAATCCCCCTAATTGTGGGGCAAAAAGCAGAAATTCTCCTTATTTTGGGGCAAAACTCAGAAATTCCACTTATTTTGGGGCAAAATTCCAGAAATTTCCCTTATTTTGGGGCAAAATTGCAGAAATTTCCCTTATTTTTGGGCAAAATTGCAGAAATTTCACTTATTTTTTGCAAAATTGCAGAAATTTCACTTATTTCATGGAAAAAAGGCAGAAATTTTCCTTATTTCAGGGCAAAAAGGCAGAAATTCCTAATATTTTGTGGCAAAAATGTAGAAATTCCCCTTATTTTGAGGTAAAAAGGCTGAAATTCCTCTTATTTGGGGGCAAAAATGCAGAAATTTCCCATATTTTGGGGAAAAAATGCAGAAATTTCACTTACTTCAGGGTAATAAGTCAGAATTTTTCTTTATTTTGGGGCGAAAAAGAGAGAAATTCCCTTTGTTTTGGGGGAAAAAGAGAGAAATTCCACTTATTTAGAGGCAAAAAAGCAGAAATTCCCCTTATTTTCGAGCAAAAATAAAGAAATTTCCCTTTTTTATGGCAAAAAGGTATGCATTCTTCTTATTTTCGGGCAAAAAGGCAGAAATTCCCCGTATTTTGGAGCAAAATTGCAGAAATTCCCCTAATTGTGGGGCAAAAAGCAGAAATTCCCTATATGATAGGCCAAAAAGACAGAAATTCTCCTTATTTTGAGGCAAAACTCAGAAATTCTACTTATTTTGGGGCAAAAATCCAGAATTTTCCCTTATTTTGGGGCAAAATTGCAGAAATTTCCCTTATTTTTGGGCAAAATTGCAGAAATTTCACTTATTTTTGGGCAAAATTGCAGAAATTTCACTTATTTCAGGGAAAAAAGGCAGAAATTTTTCTAATTTTTGGGGTAAAAAGGCAGAAATTCCTAATATTTTGTGGCAAAAATGCAGAAATTCCCATCATTTTGAGGTAAAAATTCTGAAATTCCCCTTTTTTTGGGAGAAAAAAGGCAGAAATTTCCCTTATTTTGGGGCAAAATTGAAGAATTTTCACTTACTTCAGGGTAATAAGTCAGAAATTTTTTTTATTTTGGGGCCAAAAATACAGAAATTCCCTTTGTTTTGGGGGAAAAAGACAGAAACTCCACATATTTAGAGGCAAAATGCAGAAATTCCCTTTATTTTGGAGCAAAAATGAAGAAATTTCCCTTTTTTATGGCAAAAAGGTATGCATTCTTCTTATTTTCGTTCAAAAAGGCAGAAATTCCCCGTATTTTGAAGCAAAATTGCAGAAATTCCCCTAAATGTGGGGCAAAAAGGCAGAATTCCCTATATGTTAGGGCAAAAAGACAGAAATTCTCCTTATTTTGGGGCAAAACTCAGAAATTCCACTTATTTTGGGGCAAAATTCCAGAAATTTCCCTTATTTTGGGGCAAAATTGCAGAAATTTCACTTATTTTGGGGCAAAGTTGCAGAAATTTCACTTATTTCAGGGGATAAAGGCAGAAATTTTCCTTATTTTGGAGCAAAATGCAGAAATTCCTAATATTTTGTGGCAAAAATGCAGAAATTCCCCTCATTTTGAGGTAAAAAGGCTGAAATTCCCCTTATTTGGGGGCAAAAAGGCAGAAATTTTCTTTATTTTGGGGCAAAATTGCAGAAATTTCACTTATTTCAAGGTAATAAATCAGAAATTTTCTTATTTTGGGGCAAAAAAGAAAGAAATTCTCTTTGTTTTGGGGGAAAAAGACAGAAATTCCACTTATTTAGACGCATAAAAGCAGAAATTTTCTTTATTTTGGAGCAAAAATGAAGAAATTTCCCTTTTTTATGGCAAAAATATATGCATTCTTCTTATTTTCAGGCAAAAAGGCAGAAATTCCCCGTAATTTGGAGCAAAATTGCAGAAATTGCCTTGATTGTGGGGCAAAAAGGCTGAAATTCCCTATATGTTGGGGCCAAAAGACAGAAATTCTCCTTATTATGGGGCAAAACTCAGAAATTCCACAAATTTTGGGGCAAAAATCCAGAAATTTCCCTTATTTTGGGGCAAAATTGCAGAAATTTCACTTATTTAAGGATAATAAGTCAGAAATTTTTCTTATTTTGGGGCAAAAAGATATGAATAACCTTTGTTTTGGAAGAAAAAGACAGAAATTCCACTTATTTAGAGGCAAAAAAGCAGAAATTCCCCTTATTTTGGAGCAACAATGAAGACATTTCACTTTTTTATGGCAAAAAGGTATGCATTCTCCTTATTTTCGGGCAAAAAGGCAGAAATTCCCCGTATTTTGGAGCAAAATTGCAGAAATCCCCCTAATTGTGGGGCAAAAAGCAGAAATTCTCCTTATTTTGGGGCAAAACTCAGAAATTCCACTTATTTTGGGGCAAAATTCCAGAAATTTCCCTTATTTTGGGGCAAAATTGCAGAAATTTCCCTTATTTTTGGGCAAAATTGCAGAAATTTCACTTATTTTTTAGCAAAATTGCAGAAATTTCACTTATTTCATGGAAAAAAGGCAGAAATTTTCCTTATTTCAGGGCAAAAAGGCAGAAATTCCTAATATTTTGTGGCAAAAATGTAGAAATTCCCCTTATTTTGAGGTAAAAAAGCTGAAATTCCTCTTATTTGGGGGCAAAAATGCAGAAATTTCCCATATTTTGGGGAAAAATTGCAGAAATTTCACTTACTTCAGGGTAATAAGTCAGAATTTTTCTTTATTTTGGGGCGAAAAAGAGAGAAATTCCCTTTGTTTTGGGGGAAAAAAAGAGAAATTCCACTTATTTAGGGCAAAAAAGCAGAAATTCCCCTTATTTTGGAGCAAAAATGAAGAAATTTCCCTTTTTTATGGCAAAAAGGTATGCATTCTTCTTATTTTCGGGCAAAAAGGCAGAAATTCCCTGTATTTTGGAACAAAATTGCAGAAATTCTTCTAATTGTGGGGCAAAAAGCAGAAATTCCCTATATGTTAGGGCAAAAAGACAGAAATTCTCCTTATTTTGAGGCAAAACTCAGAAATTCCACTTATTTTGGGGCAAAATTCCAGAAATTTCCCTTATTTTGGGGCAAAATTGCAGAAATTTCCCTTATTTTTGGGCAAAATTGCAGAAATTTCACTTATTTTTGGGCAAAATTGCAGAAATTTCACTTATTTCAGGGATAAAAGGCAGAAATTTTTCTAATTTTTGGGGCAAAAAGGCAGAAATTCCTAATATTTTGTGGCAAAAATGCAGAAATTCCCATTATTTTGAGGTAAAAATCTGAAATTCCCTTTTTTTGGGAGCAAAAAGGCAGAAATTTCCCTTATTTTGGGGCAAAATTGCAGAATTTTCACTTACTTCAGGGTAATAAGTCAGAAATTTTTTTTATTTTGGGTCCAAAAAGAGAGAAATTCCCTTTGTTTTGGGGGAAAAAGACAGAAATTCCACATATTTAGAGGCAAAATGCAGAAATTCCCCTTATTTTGGAGCAAAAATGAAGAAATTTCCCTTTTTTATGGCAAAAAGGTATGCATTCTTCTTATTTTTGTTCAAAAAGGCAGAAATTCCCCGTATTTTGGAGCAAAATTGCAGAAATTCCCCTAAATGTGGGGCAAATAGGCAGAATTCCCTATATGTTAGGGCAAAAAGACAGAAATTCTCCTTATTTTGGGGCAAAACTCAGAAATTCCACTAATTTCCCTTATTTTGGGGCAAAATTGCAGAAATTTCACTTATTTTGGGGCAAAATTGCAGAAATTTCACTTATTTCAGGGGAAAAAGGCAGAAGTTTTCCTTATTTTGGAGCAAAATGCAGAAATTCCTAATATTTTGTGGCAAAAATGCAGAAATTCCCCTCATTTTGAGGTAAAAAGGATGAAATTCCCCTTATTTGGGGGCAAAAAGGCAGAAATTTTCTTTATTTTGGGGCAAAATTGCAGAAATTTCACTTATTTCAAGGTAATAAATCAGAAATTTTCTTATTTTGGGGCAAAAAAGACAGAAATTCTCTTTGTTTTGGGGGAAAAAGACAGAAATTCCACTTATTTAGATGCATAAAAGCAGAAATTTTCTTTATTTTGGAGCAAAAATAAAGACATTTCCCTTTTTTATGGCAAAAATATATGCATTCTTCTTATTTTCGGGCAAAAAGGAAGAAATTCCCCGTAATTTGGAGCAAAATTGCAGAAATTGCCTTAATTGTGGGGCAAAAAGGCTGAAGTTCCCTATATGTTGGGGCCAAAAGACAGAAATTCTCCTTATTTTGGGGTAAAACTCAGAAATTCCACAAATTTTGGGGCAAAAATCCAGAAATTTCCCTTATTTTGGGGCAAAATTGCAGAAATTTCACTTATTTAAGGATAATATGTTAGAAATTTTTCCTATTTTTGGGCAAAATATATGAATAACCTTTGTTTTGGAAGAAAAAGACAGAAATTCCACTTATTTAGAGGCAAAAAAGCAGAAATTCCCCTTATTTTGGAGCAAAAATGAAGACATTTCCCTTTTTTATGGCAAAAAGGTATGCATTCTCCTTATTTTCAGGCAAAAAGGTAGAAATTCCCCGTATTTTGGAGCAAAATTACAGAAATCCCGCTATTTGTGGGGCAAAAAGCAGAAATTCTCCTTATTTTGGGGCAAAACTCAGAAATTCCACTTATTTTGGGGCAAAATTCCAGAAATTTCCCTTATTTTGGGGCAAAATTGCAGAAATTTCCCTTATTTTTGGGCAAAATTGCAGAAATTTCACTTATTTTTTGCAAAATTGCAGAAATTTCACTTATTTCATGGAAAAAAGGCAGAAATTTTCCTTATTTCGGGGCAAAAAGACAGAAATTCCTAATATTTTGTGACAAAAATGTAGAAATTCCCCTTATTTTGAGGTAAAAAGGCTGAAATTCCTCTTATTTGGGGGCAAAAATGCAGAAATTTCCCATATTTTGGGGAAAAATTGCAGAAATTTCACATACTTCAGGGTAATAAGTCAGAATTTTTCTTCATTTTGGGGCAAAAAAGACAGAAATTCCCTTTGTTTTGGGGGAAAAAGACAGAAATTCCACTTATTTAGAGGCAAAATGCAGAAATTCCCCTTATTTTGGAGCAAAAATGAAGAAATATCCCTTTTTTATGGCAAAAAGGTATGCATTCTTCTTATTTTCGGGCAAAAAGGCAGAAATTCCCCGTATTTTGTAGCAAAATTGCAGAAATTCCCCTAATTGTGGGGCAAAAAGCAGAAATTCCCTATATGTTAGGGCAAAAAGACAGAAATTCTCCTTATTTTGAGGCAAAACTCAGAAATTCCACTTATTTTGGGGCAAAATTCCAGAAATTTCCCTTATCTTGGGGTAAAATTGCAGAAATTTCCTATATTTTTGGGCAAAATTGCAGAAATTTCACTTATTTTTGGGCAAAATTGCAGAAATTTCACTTATTTCAGGGAAAAAAGGCAGAAATTTTTCTAATTTTTGGGGCAAAAAGGCAGAAATTCCTAATATTTTGTGGCAAAAATGCAGAAATTCCCATTATTTTGAGGTAAAAAGTCTGAAATTCCCCTTTTTTGGGAGCAAAAAGGCAGAAATTTCCCTTATTTTGGGGCAAAATTGCAGAATTTTCACTTACTTCAGGGTAATAAGTCAGAATTTTTTTATTTTGGGGCCAAAAAACAGAAATTCCCATTGTTTTGGGGGAAAAAGACAGAAATTCCACATATTTAGAGGCAAAATGGAGAAATTCCCCTTATTTTGGAGCAAAAATGAAGAAATTTCCCTTTTTTATGGCAAAAAGGTATGCATTCTTCTTATTTTTGTTCAAAAAGGCAGAATTTCCCCGTATTTTGGAGCAAAATTGCAGAAATTCCCCTAAATGTGGGGCAAAAAGGCAGAATTCCCTATATGTTATGGCAAAAAGACAGAAATTCTCCTTATTTTGGGGCAAAACTCAGAAATTCCACTTATTTTGAGGCAGAATTCCAGAAATTTCCTTTATTTTGGGGCAAAATTGCAGAAATTTCACTTATTTTGGGGCAAAATTGCAGAAATTTCACTTATTTCAGGGGAAAAAGGCAGAAATTTTCCTTATTTTGGAGCAAAATGCCGAAATTCCTAATATTTTGTGGCAAAAATTCAGAAATTCCCTTCATTTTGAGGTAAAAAGGCTGAAATTCCCCTTATTTGGGGGCAAAAAGGCAGAAATTTTCTTTATTTTGGGGCAAAATTGCAGAAATTTCACTTATTTCAAGGTAATAAATCAGAAATTTTCTTATTTTGGGGCAAAAAAGACAGAAATTCTCTTTGTTTTGGGGGAAAAAGGCAGAAATTCCACTTATTTAGATGCATAAAAGCAGAAATTTTCTTTATTTTGGAGCAAAAATGAAGAAATTTCCATTTTTTATGGCAAAAATATATGCATTCTTATTATTTTCGGGCAAAAAGGCAGAAATTCCCCGTAATTTGGAGCAAAATTGCAGAAATTGCCTTAATTGTGGGGCAAAAAGGCTGATATTCCCTATATGTTGGGGCCAAAAGACAGAAATTCTCCTTATTTTGGGGAAAAACTCAGAAATTCCACAAATTTTGGGGCAAAAATCCAGAAATTTCCCTTATTTTGGGGCAAAATTGCAGAAATTTCACTTATTTACGGATAATATGTCAGAAATTTTTCGTATTTTGGGGCAAAAAGATATGAATAACCTTTGTTTTGGAAGAAAAAGACAGAAATTCCACTTATTTATAGGCAAAAAAGCAAAAATTCCTCTTATTTTGGAGCAAAAATGAAGAGATTTCCCTTCTTTATGGCAAAAAGGTATGCATTCTCCTTATATTCGGGCAAAAAGGCAGAAATTCCCCGTATTTTGGAGCAAAATTGCAGAAATCCCGCTATTTGTGGGGCAAAAAGCAGAAATTCTCCTTATTTTGGGGCAAAACTCAGAAATTCCTCTTATGTTGGGGCAAAATTCCAGAAATTTTCCTTATTTTAGGGCAAAATTGCAGAAATTTCTCTTATTTTTGGGCAAAATTGCAGAAATTTCACTTATTTTTTGCAAAATTGCAGAAATTTCACTTATTTCATGGAAAAAAGGCAGAAATTTTCCTTAGTTCAGGGCAAAAAGACAGAAATTCCTAATATTTTGTGGCAAAAATGTAGAAATTCCCCATATTTTGAGGTAAAAAGGCTGAAATTCCTCTTATTTGGGGGCAAAAATGCAGAAATTTCCCATATTTTGGAGAAAAATTGCAGAAATTTCACTTACTTCAGGGTAATAAGTCAGAATTTTTCTTTATTTTGGGGCAAAAAAGACAGAAATTCCCTTTGTTTTGGGGGAAAAAGACAGAAATTCCACTTATTTAGAGGCAAAATGCAGAAATTCCCCTTATTTTGGAGCAAAAATGAAGAAATTTCCCTTTTTTATGGCAAAAAGGTATGCATTCTTCTTATTTTTGTTCAAAAAGGAAGAAATTCCCCGTATTTTGGAGCAAAATTGCAGAAATTCCCCTAAATGTGGGGCAAAAAGGCAGAATTCCCTATATGTTAGGGCAAAAAGACAGAAATTCTCCTTATTTTGGGGCAAAACTCAGAAATTCCACTTATATTGGGGCAAAATTCCAGAAATTTCCCTTATTTTGGGGCAAAATTGCAGAAATTTCACTTATTTTGGGGCAAAATTGCAGAAATTTCACTTATTTTGGGGCAAAATTGCAGAAATTTCACTTGTTTTGGGGCAAAATTGCAGAAATTTCACTTATTTCAGGGGAAAAAGGCAGAAATTTTCCTTATTTTGGAGCAAAATTGCAGAAATCCCGCTATTTGTGGGGCAAAAAGCAGAAATTCTCCTTATTTTGGGGCAAAACTCAGAAATTCCACTTATTTTGGGGCAAAATTCCAGAAATTTCCCTTATTTTGGGGCAAAATTGCAGAAATTTCCCTTATTTTTGGGCAAAATTGCAGAAATTTCACTTATTTTTTGCAAAATTGCAGAAATTTCACTTATTTCATGGAAAAAAGGCAGAAATTTTCCTTATTTTGGGGCAAAAAGACAGAAATTCCTAATATTTTGTGGCAAAAATGTAGAAATTCCCCTTATTTTGAGGTAAAAAGACTGAAATTCCTCTTATTTGGGGGCAAAAATGCAGAAATTTCCCATATTTTGGGGAAAAATTTCAGAAATTTCACTTACTTCAGGGTAATAAGTCAGAATTTTTCTTTATTTTGGGGCAAAAAAAAATTCCCTTTGTTTTGGGGGAAAAAGACAGAAATTCCACTTATTTAGAGGCAAAATGCAGAAATTCCCCTTATTTTGGAGCAAAAATGAAGAAATTTCCCTTTTTATGGCAAAAAGGTATGCATTCTTCTTATTTTCGTTCAAAAAGGCAGAAATTCCTTGTATTTTGGAGCAAAATTGCAGAAATTCCTCTAAATGTGGGGCAAAAAGGCAGAATTCCCTATATGTTAGGGCAAAAAGACAGAAATTCTCCTTATTTTGGGGCAAAACTCAGAAATTCCACTTATTTTGGGGCAAAATTCCAGAAATTTCCCTTATTTTGGGGCAAAATTGCAGAAATTTCACTTATTTTGGGGCAAAATTGCAGAAATTTCACTTATTTCAGGGGAAAAAGGGAGAAATTTTCCTTATTTTGGAGCAAAATGCAGAAATTCCTAATATTTTGTGGCAAAAATGCAGAAATTCCCCTCATTTTGAGATAAAAAGGCTAAAATTCCACTTATTTGGGGGCAAAAAGGCAGAAATTTTCTTTATTTTGGGGCAAAATTGCAGAAATTTCACTTATTTCAAGGTAATAAATCAGAAATTTTCTTATTTTGGGGCAAAAAAGACAGAAATTCTCTTTGTTTTGGGGGAAAAAGACAGAAATTCCACTTATTTAGACGCATAAAAGCAGAAATTTTCTTTATTTTGGAGCAAAAATGAAGAAATTTCCATTTTTTATGGCAAAAATATATGCATTCTTCTTATTTTCGGGCAAAAAGGCAGAAATTCCCCGTAATTTGGAGCAAAATTGCAGAAATTGCCTTAATTGTGGGGCAAAAAGGCTGAAATTCCCTATATGTTGGGGCCAAAAGACAGAAATTCTCCTTATTTTAGGGCAAAACTCAGAAATTTCACAAATTTTGGGGCAAAAATCCAGAAATTTTCCTTATTTTGGGGCAAAATTGCAGAAATTTCACTTATTTACGGATAATATGTCAGAAATTATTCCTATTTTGGGGCAAAAAGATATGAATAACCTTTGTGTTGGAAGAAAAAGACAGAAATTCCACTTATTTAGAGGCAAAAAAGCAAAAATTCCCCTTATTTTGGAGCAAAAATGAAGACATTTTCCTTTTTTATGGCAAAAAGGTATGCATTCTTCTTATTTTCGGGCAAAAAGGCAGAAATTCCCCGTATTTTGGAGCAAAATTGCAGAAATCCCGCTATTTGTGGGGCAAAAAGCAGAAATTCTCCTTATTTTGGGGCAAAACTCAGAAATTCCTCTTATGTTGGGGCAAAATTCCAGAAATTTTCCTTATTTTAGGGCAAAATTGCAGAAATTTCCCTTATTTTTGGGCAAAATTGCAGAAATTTCACTTATTTTTTGCAAAATTGCAGAAATTTCACTTATTTCATGGAAAAAAGGCAGAAATTTTCCTTAGTTCAGGGCAAAAAGACAGAAATTCCTAATATTTTGTGGCAAAAATGTAGAAATTCCCCTTATTTTGAGGTAAAAAGGCTGAAATTCCTCTTATTTGGGGGCAAAAATGCAGAAATTTCGCATATTTTGGAGAAAAATTGCAGAAATTTCACTTACTTCAGGGTAATAAGTCAGAATTTTTCTTTATTTTGGGGCAAAAACGACAGAAATTCCCTTTGTTTTGGGGGAAAAAGACAGAAATTCCACTTATTTAGAGGCAAAATGCAGAAATTCCCCTTATTTTGGAGCAAAAATGAAGAAATTTCCCTTTTTTATGGCAAAAAGGTATGCATTCTTCTTATTTTTGTTCAAAAAGGAAGAAATTCCCCGTATTTTGGAGCAAAATTGCAGAAATTCCCCTAAATGTTAGGGCAAAAAGACAGAAATTCTCCTTATTTTGGGGCAAAACCCAGAAATTCCACTTATATTGGGGCAAAATTCCAGAAATTTCCCTTATTTTGGGGCAAAATTGAAGAAATTTCACTTATTTTGGGGCAAAATTGCAGAAATTTCACTTATTTTGAGGCAAAATTGCAGAAATTTCACTTATTTCAGGGGAAAAAGGCAGAAATTTTCCTTATTTTGGAGCAAAATGCAGAAATTCCTAATATTTTGTGGCAAAAATGCAGAAATTCCCCTCATTTTGAGGTAAAAAGGCTGAAATTCCCCTTATTTGGGGGCAAAAAGGCAGAAATTTTCTTTATTTTGGGGCAAAATTGCAGAAATTTCACTTATTTCAAGGTAATAAATCTGAAATTTTCTTCTTTTGGGGCAAAAAAAGACAGAAATTCTCTTTGTTTTGGGGGAAAAAGACAGAAATTCCACTTATTTAGACGCATAAAAGCAGAAATTTTCTTTATTTTGGAGCAAAAATGAGGAAATTTCCCTTTTTTATGGCAAAAATATATGCATTCTTCTTATTTTCGGGCTAAAAGGCAAAAATTCCCCGTAATTTGGAGCAAAATTGCAGAAATTGCCTTAATTGTGGGGCAAAAAGGCTGATATTCCCTATATGTTGGGGCCAAAAGACAGAAATTCTCCTTATTTTGGGGCAAAACTCAGAAATTCCACAAATTTTGGGGCAAAAATCCAGAAATTTCCCTTATTTTGGGGCAAAATTGCAGAAATTTCACTTATTTAATGATAATAAGTCAGAAATTTTTTCCCATTTTGGGGCAAAAAGATATGAATAACCTTTGTGTTGGAAGAAAAAGACAGAAATTCCACTTATTTAGAGGCAAAAAAGCAGAAATTCCCATTATTTTGGAGCAAAAATGAAGACATTTCCCTTTTTTATGGAAAAAGTTATGCATTCTCCTCATTTTCGGGCAAAAAGGCAGAAATTCCCCGTATTTTGGAGCAAAATTGCAGAAATCCCCCTAATTGTGGAGCAAAAAGCAGAAATTCTCCTTATTTTGGGGCAAAACTCAGAAATTCCACTTATTTTGGGGCAAAATTCCAGAAATTTCCCTTATTTTGGGGCAAAATTGCAGAAATTTCCCTTTTTTTGGGCAAAATTGCAGAAATTTCACTTATTTTTTGCAAAATTGCAGAAATTTCACTTATTTCATGGAAAAAAGGCAGAAATTTTCCTTATTTCAGGGCAAAAAGGCAGAAATTCCTAATATTTTGTGGCAAAAATGTAGAAATTCCCCTTATTTTGAGGTAAAAAGGCTGAAATTCCTCTTATTTGGGGGCAAAATGCAGAAATTTCCCATATTTTGGGGGAAAAATTGCAGAAATTTCACTTACTTCACGGTAATAAGTCAGAATTTTTCTTTATTTTGGGGCGAAAAAGAGAGAAATTCCCTTTGTTTTGGGGGAAAAAAAGAGAAATTCCACTTATTTAGAGGCAAAAATGCAGAAATTCCCCTTATTTTGGGCAAAAATTAAGAAATTTCCCTTTTTTATGGCAAAAAGGTATGCATTCTTCTTATTTTCGGGCAAAAAGGCAGAAATTCCCCATATTTTAGAGCAAAATTGCAGAAATTCCCCTAATTGTGGGGCAAAAAGCAGAAATTCCCTATATGTTAGGGCAAAAAGACAGAAATTCTCCTTATTTTGAGGCAAAACTCAGAAATTCCACTTATTTTGGGGCAAAATTCCAGAAATTTCCCTTATCTTGGGGCAAAATTGCAGAAATTTCCTATATTTTTGGGCAAAATTGCAGAAATTTCACTTATTTTTGGGCAAAATTGCAGAAATTTCACTTATTTCAGGGAAAAAAGGCAGAAATTTTTCTAATTTTTGGGGCAAAAAGGCAGAAATTCCTAATATTTTGTGGCAAAAATGCAGAAATTCCCATTATTTTGAGGTAAAAATTCTGAAATTCCCCTTTTTTGGGAGCAAAAAGGCAGAAATTTCCCTTATTTTGGGGCAAAATTGCAGAATTTTCACTTACTTAAGGGTAATAAGTCAGAATTTTTTTATTTTGGGGCCAAAAAGACAGAAATTCCCTTTGTTTTGGGGAAAAAAGACAGAAATTCCACATATTTAGAGGCAAAATGCAGAAATTCCCCTTATTTTGGAGCAAAAATGAAGAAATTTCCCTTTTTTATGGCAAAAAGGTATGCATTCTTCGTATTTTTGTTCAAAGGAATAAATTCCCCGTATTTTGGAGCAAAATTGCAGAAATTCCCCTAAATGTGGGGCAAAAAGGCAGAATTCCCTATATGTTAGGGCAAAAAGACAGAAATTCTCCTTATTTTGGGGCAAAACTCAGAAATTCCACTTATTTTGGGGCAAAATTCCAGAAATTTCCCTTATTTTGGGGCAAAATTGCAGAAATTTCACTTATTTTGGGGCAAAATTGCAGAAATTTCACTTATTTTGGGGCAAAATTGCAGAAATTTCACTTATTTGGGGGCAAAATTGCAGAAATTTCACTTATTTCAGGGGAAAAAGGCAGAAATTTTCCTTATTTTGGAGCAAAATGCAGAAATTCCTAATATTTTGTGGCAAAAATGCAGAAATTCCCCTCATTTTGAGGTAAAAAGGCTGAAATTCCCCTTATTTGGAGGCAAAAAGGCAGAAATTTTCTTTATTTTGGGGCAAAATTGCAGAAATTTCACTTATTTCAAGGTAATAAATCTGAAATTTTCTTATTTTGGGACAAAAAAAGACAGAAATTCTCTTTGTTTTTGGGGAAAAAGACAGAAATTCCACTTATTTAGACTCATAAAAGCAGAAATTTTCTTTATTTTGGAGCAAAAATGAAGAAATTTCCCTTTTTTATGGCAAAAATATATGCATTCTTCTTATTTTCGGGCAAAAAGGCAAAAATTCCCCGTAATTCGAGCAAAATTGCAGAAATTGCCTTAATTGTGGGGCAAAAAGGCTGATATTCCCTATATGTTGGGGCCAAAAGACAGAAATTCTCCTTATTTTGGGGCAAAACTCAGAAATTCCACAAATTTTGGGGCAAAAATCCAGAAATTTCCCTTATTTTGGGGCAAAATTGCAGAAATTTCACTTATTTACGGATAATATGTCAGAAATTTTTCCTATTTTGTGGCAAAAAGATATGAATAACCTTTGTTTTGGAAGAAAAAGACAGAAATTCCACTTATTTAGAGGCAAAAAAGCAAAAATTCCCCTTATTTTGGAGCAAAAATGAAGACATTTCCCTTTTTTATGGCAAAAAGGTATGCATTCTCCTTATTTTCGGGCAAAAAGGCAGAAATTCCCCGTATTTTGGAGCAAAATTGCAGAAATCCCGCTATTTGTGGGGCAAAAAGCAGAAATTCTCCTTATTTGGGGGCAAAACTCAGAAATTCCTCTTATGTTGGGGCAAAATTCCAGAAATTTTCCTTATTTTAGGGCAAAATTGCAGAAATTTCCCTTATTTTTGGGCAAAATTGCAGAAATTTCACTTATTTTTTGCAAAATTGCAGAAATTTCACTTATTTCATGGAAAAAAGGCAGAAATTTTCCTTAGTTCAGGGCAAAAAGACAGAAATTCCTAATATTTTGTGGCAAAAATGTAAAAATTCCCCTTATTTTGAGGTACAAAGGCTGAAATTCCTCTTATTTGGGGGCAAAAATGCAGAAATTTCCCATATTTTGGAGAAAAATTGCAGAAATTTCACTTACTTCAGGGTAATAAGTCAGAATTTTTCTTTATTTTGGGGCAAAAAAAACAGAAATTCCCTTTGTTTTGGGGGAAAAAGACAGAAATTCCACTTATTTAGAGGCAAAATGCAGAAATTCCCCTTATTTTGGAGCAAAAATGAAGAAATTTCCCTTTTTTATGGCAAAAAGGTATGCATTCTTCTTATTTTTGTTCAAAAAGGAAGAAATTCCCCGTATTTTGGAGCAAAATTGCAGAAATTCCCCTAAATGTGGGGCAAAAAGGCAGAATTCCCTATATGTTAGGGCAAAGAGACAGAAATTCTCCTTAATTTGGGGCAAAACTCAGAAATTCCACTTATATTGGGGCAAAATTCCAGAAATTTCCCTTATTTTGGGGCAAAATTGCAGAAATTTCACTTATTTTGGGGCAAAATTGCAGAAATTTCACTTATTTTGGGGCAAAATTGCAGAAATTTCACTTATTTTGGGGCAAAATTGCAGAAATTTCACTTATTTCAGGGGAAAAAGGCAGAAATTTTCCTTATTTTGGAGCAAAATGCAGAAATTCCTAATATTTTGTGGCAAAAATGCAGAAATTCCCCTCATTTTGAGGTAAAAAGGCTGAAATTCCCTTTATTTGGGGGCAAAAAGGCAGAAATTTTCTTTATTTTGGAGCAAAAATGAAGAAATTTCCCTCTTTTATGGCAAAAATATATGCATTCTTCTTATTTTCGGGCAAAAACGCAAAAATTCCCTGTAATTTGGAGCAAAATTGCAGAAATTGCCTTCATTGTGGGGCAAAAAGGCTGATATTCCCTATATGTTGGGGCCAAAAGACAGAAATTCTCCTTTTTTGGTGCAAAACTCAGAAATTCCACAAATTTTGGGGCAAAAATCCAGAAATTTCCCTTATTTTGGGGCAAAATTGCAGAAATTTCACTTATTTAAGGATAATAAGTCAGAAATTTTTTCCCATTTTGGGGCAAAAAGATATGAATAACCTTTGTTTTAGAAGAAAAAGACAGAAATTCCACTTATTTAGAGGCAAAAAAGCAGAAATTCCCATTATTTTGAAGCAAAAATGAAGACATTTCCCTTTTTTATGGCAAAAATATATGCATTCTTCTTATTTTCGGGCAAAAAGGCAGAAATTCCTTGTAATTTGGAGCAAAATTGCAGAAATTGCCTTAATTGTGGGGCAAAAAGGCTGAAATTCCCTATATGTTGGGGCCAAAAGACAGAAATTCTCCTTATTTTGGGGCAAAACTCAGAAATTCCACAAATTTTGGGGCAAAAATCCAGAAATTTCCCTTATTTTGGGGCAAAATTGCAGAAATTTCACTTATTTAAGGATAATAAGTCAGAAATTTTTCCTATTTTGTGGCAAAAAGATATGAATAACCTTTGTTTTGGAAGAAAAAGACAGAAATTCCACTTATTTAGAGGCAAAAAAGCAGAAATTCCCCTTATTTTGGAGCAAAAATGAAGACATTTCACTTTTTTATGGCAAAAAGTTATGCATTCTCCTTATTTTCGGGCAAAAAGGCAGTAATTCCCCGTATTTTGGAGCAAAATTGCAGAAATCCCCCTAATTGTGCGGCAAAAAGCAGAAATTCTCCTTATTTTGGGGCAAAACTCAGAAATTCCACTTATTTTCGGGCAAAATTCCAGAAATTTCCCTTATTTTAGGGCAAAATTGCAGAAATTTCCCTTATTTTTGAGCAAATTGCAGAAATTTCACTTATTTTTTGCAAAATTGCAGAAATTTCACTTATTTCATGGAAAAAAGGCAGAAATTTTCCTTATTTCAGGGCAAAAAGGCAGAAATTCCTAATATTTTGTGGCAAAAATGTAGAAATTCCCCTTATTTTGAGGTAAAAAAGCTGAAATTCCTCTTATTTGGGGGCAAAAATGCAGAAATTTCCCATATTTTGGGGAAAAATTGCAGAAATTTCACTTACTTCAGGGTAATAAGTCAGAATTTTTCTTTATTTTGGGGCGAAAAAGAGAGAAATTCCCTTTGTTTTGGGGGAAAAAAAGAGAAATTCCACTTATTTAGGGCAAAAAAGCAGAAATTCCCCTTATTTTGGAGCAAAAATGAAGAAATTTCCCTTTTTTATGGCAAAAAGGTATGCATTCTTCTTATTTTCGGGCAAAAAGGCAGAAATTCCCCGTATTTTGGAACAAAATTGCAGAAATTCTTCTAATTGTGGGGCAAAAAGCAGAAATTCCCTATATGTTAGGGCAAAAAGACAGAAATTCTCCTTATTTTGAGGCAAAACTCAGAAATTCCACTTATTTTGGGGCAAAATTCCAGAAATTTCCCTTATTTTGGGGCAAAATTGCAGAAATTTCCCTTATTTTTGGGCAAAATTGCAGAAATTTCACTTATTTTTGGGCAAAATTGCAGAAATTTCACTTATTTCAGGGAAAAAAGGCAGAAATTTTTCTAATTTTTGGGGGAAAAAGGCAGAAATTCCTAATATTTTGTGGCAAAAATGCAGAAATTCCCATTATTTTGAGGTAAAAATCTGAAATTCCCCTTTTTTGGGAGCAAAAAGGCAGAAATTTCCCTTATTTTGGGGCAAAATTGCAGAATTTTCACTTACTTCAGGGTAATAAGTCAGAAATTTTTTTTATTTTGGGTCCAAAAAGAAAGAAATTCCCTTTGTTTTGGGGGAAAAAGACAGAAATTCCACATATTTAGAGGCAAAATGCAGAAATTCCCCTTATTTTGGAGCAAAAATGAAGAAATTTCCCTTTTTTATGGCAAAAAGGTATGCATTCTTCTTATTTTTGTTCAAAAAGGCAGAAATTCCCCGTATTTTGGAGCAAAATTGCAGAAATTCCCCTAAATGTGGGGCAAATAGGCAGAATTCCCTATATGTTAGGGCAAAAAGACAGAAATTCTACTATTTTGGGGCAAAACTCAGAAATTCCACTAATTTCCCTTATTTTGGGGCAAAATTGCAGAAATTTCACTTATTTTGGGGCAAAATTGCAGAAATTTCACTTATTTCAGGGGAAAAAGGCAGAAATTTTCCTTATTTTGGAGCAAAATGCAGAAATTCCTAATATTTTGTGACAAAAATGCAGAAATTCCCCTCATTTTGAGGTAAAAAGGCTGAAATTCCCCTTAATTGGGGGCAAAAAGGCAGAAATTTTCTTTATTTTGGGGCAAAATTGCAGAAATTTCACTTATTTCAAGGTAATAAATCAGAAATTTTCTTATTTTGGGGCAAAAAAGACAGAAATTCTCTTTGTTTTGGGGGAAAAGACAGAAATTCCACTTATTTAGACGCATAAAAGCAGAAATTTTCTTTATTTTGGAGCAAAAATGAAGACATTTCCCTTTTTTATGGCAAAAATATATGCATTCTTCTTATTTTCGGGCAAAAAGGAAGAAATTCCCCGTAATTTGGAGCAAAATTGCAGAAATTGCCTTAATTGTGGGGCAAAAACGCTGAAGTTCCCTATATGTTGGGGCCAAAAGACAGAAATTCTCCTTATTTTGGGGTAAAACTCAGAAATTCCACAAATTTTGGGGCAAAAATCCAGAAATTTCCCTTATTTTGGGGCAAAATTGCAGAAATTTCACTTATTTAAGGATAATATGTTAGAAATTTTTCCTATTTTTGGGCAAAAAGATATGAATAACCTTTATTTTGGAAGAAAAAGACAGAAATTCCACTTATTTAGAGGCAAAAAAGCAGAAATTCCCCTAAATTTGGAGCAAAAATGAAGACATTTCCCTTTTTTATCGCAAAAAGGTATGCATTCTCCTTATTTTCAGGCAAAAAGGTAGAAATTCCCCGTATTTTGGAGCAAAATTGCAGAAATCCCGCTATTTGTGGGGCAAAAAGCAGAAAATCTCCTTATTTTGGGGCAAAACTCAGAAATTCCACTTATTTTGGGGCAAAATTCCAGAAATTTCCCTTATTTTGGGGCAAAATTGCAGAAATTTCCCTTATTTTTGGGCAAAATTGCAGAAATTTCACTTATTGTTTGCAAAATTGCAGAAATTTCACTTATTTCATGGAAAAAAGGCAGAAATTTTCCTTATTTCGGGGCAAAAAGACAGAAATTCCTAATATTTTGTAGCAAAAATGTAGAAATTCCCCTTATTTTGAGGTAAAAAGGCTGAAATTCCTCTTATTTGGGGGCAAAAATGCAGAAATTTCCCATATTTTGGGGAAAAATTGCAGAAATTTCACTTACTTCAGGGTAATAAGTCAGAATTTTTCTTTATTTTGGGGCAAAAAAGACAGAAATTCCCTTTGTTTTGGGGAAAAAAGACAGAAATTCCACTTATTTAGAGGCAAAATGCAGAAATTCCCCTTATTTTGGAGCAAAAATGAAGAAATTTCCCTTTTTTATGGCAAAAAGGTATGCATTCTTCTTATTTTCGGGCAAAAAGGCAGAAATTCCTTGTATTTTGGAGCAAAATTGCAGAAATTCCCCTAATTGTGGGGCAAAAAGCAGAAATTCCCTATATGTTAGGGCAAAAAGACAGAAATTCTCCTTATTTTGAGGCAAAACTCAGAAATTCCACTTATTTTGGGGCAAAATTCCAGAAATTTCCCTTATCTTGGGGCAAAATTGCAGAAATTTCCTATATTTTTGGGCAAAATTGCAGAAATTTCACTTATTTTTGGGCAAAATTGCAGAAATTTCACTTATTTCAGGGAAAAAAGGCAGAAATTTTTCTAATTTTTGGGGCAAAAAGGCAGAAATTCCTAATATTTTGTGGCAAAAATGCAGAAATTCCCATTATTTTGAGGTAAAAAGTCTGAAATTCCCCTTTTTTGGGAGCAAAAAGGCAGAAATTTCCCTTATTTTGGGGCAAAATTGCAGAATTTTCACTTACTTCAGGGTAATAAGTCAGAATTTTTTTATTTTGGGGCCAAAAAGACAGAAATTCCCTTTGTTTTGGGGGAAAAAGACAGAAATTCCACATATTTAGAGGCAAAATGGAGAAATTCCCCTTATTTTGGAGCAAAAATGAAGAAATTTCCCTTTTTTATGGCAAAAAGGTATGCATTCTTCTTATTTTTGTTCAAAAAGGCAGAAATTCCCTGTATTTTGGAGCAAAATTGCAGAAATTCCCCTAAATGTGGGGCAAAAAGGCAGAATTCCCTATATGTTATGGCAAAAAGACAGAAATTCTCCTTATTTTGGGGCAAACCTCAGAAATTCCACTTATTTTGAGGCAGAATTCCAGAAATTTCCTTTATTTTGGGGCAAAATTGCAGAAATTTCACTTATTTTGGGGCAAAATTGCAGAAATTTCACTTATTTCAGGGGAAAAAGGCAGAAATTTTCCTTATTTTGGAGCAAAATGCCGAAATTCCTAATATTTTGTGGCAAAAATGCAGAAATTCCCTTCATTTTGAGGTAAAAAGGCTGAAATTTCCCTTATTTGGGGGCAAAAAGGCGGAAATTTTCTTTATTTTGGGGCAAAATTGCAGAAATTTCACTTATTTCAAGGTAATAAATCAGAAATTTTCTTATTTTGGGGCAAAAAAGACAGAAATTCTCTTTGTTTTGCGGGAAAAAGACAAAAATTCCACTTATTTAGACGCATAAAAGCAGAAATTTTCTTTATTTTGGAGCAAAAATGAAGAAATTTCCATTTTTTATGGCAAAAATATATGCATTCTTCTTATTTTCGGGCAAAAAGGCAGAAATTCCCCGTAATTTGGAGCAAAATTGCAGAAATTGCCTTAATTGTGGGGCAAAAAGGCTGAAATTCCCTATATGTTGGGGCCAAAAGACAGAAATTCTCCTTATTTTGGGGAAAAACTCAGAAATTCCACAAATTTTGGGGCAAAAATCCAGAAATTTCCCTTATTTTGGGGCAAAATTGCAGAAATTTTACTTATTTACGGATAATATGTCAGAAATTTTTCCTATTTTGGGGCAAAAAGATATGAATAACCTTTGTGTTGGAAGAAAAAGACAGAAATTCCACTTATTTAGAGGCAAAAAAGCAAAAATTCCCCTTATTTTGGAGCAAAAATGAAGACATTTCCTTTTTTTATGGCAAAAAGGTATGCATTCTCCTTATTTTCGGGCAAAAAGGCAGAAATTCCCCGTATTTTGGAGCAAAATTGCAGAAATCCCGCTATTTGTGGGGCAAAAAGCAGAAATTCTCCTTATTTTGGGGCAAAACTCAGAAATTCCTCTTATGTTGGGGCAAAATTCCAGAAATTTTCCTTATTTTAGCGCAAAATTGCAGAAATTTCCCTCATTTTTGGGCAAAATTGCAGAAATTTCACTTATTTTTTGCAAAATTGCAGAAATTTCACTTATTTCATGGAAAAAAGGCAGAAATTTTCCTTAGTTCAGGACAAAAAGACAGAAATTCCTAATATTTTGTGGCAAAAATGTAGAAATTCCCCTTATTTTGAGGTAAAAAGGCTGAAATTCCTCTTATTGGGGGCAAAAATGCAGAAATTTCCCATATTTTGGAGAAAAATTGCAGAAATTTCACTTACTTTAGGGTAATAAGTCAGAATTTTTCTTTATTTTGGGGCAAAAAAGACAGAAATTCCCTTTGTTTTGGGGGAAAAAGACAGAAATTCCACTTATTTAGAGGCAAAATGCAGAAATTCCCCTTATTTTGGAGCAAAAATGAAGAAATTTCCCCTATTTATGGCAAAAAGGTATGCATTCTTCTTATTTTTGTTCAAAAAAGAAGAAATTCCCCGTATTTTGGAGCAAAATTGCAGAAATTCCCCTAAATGTGGGGCAAAAAGGCAGAATTCCCTATATGTTAGGGCAAAAAGACAGAAATTCTCCTTATTTTGGGGGAAAACTCAGAAATTCCACTTATATTGGGGCAAAATTCCAGAAATTTCCCTTATTTTGGGGCAAAATTGCAGAAATTTCACTTATTTTGGGGCAAAATTGCAGAAATTTCACTTATTTTGGGGCAAAATTGCAGAAATTTCACTTATTTTGGGGCAAAATTGCAGAAATTTCACTTATTTCAGGGGAAAAAGGCAGAAATTTTCCTTATTTTGGAGCAAAATGCAGAAATTCCTAATATTTTGTGGCAAAAATGCAGAAATTCCCCTCATTTTGAGGTAAAAAGGCTGAAATTCCCTTTATTTGGGGGCAAAAAGGCAGAAATTTTCTTTATTTTGGAGCAAAAATGAAGAAATTTCCCTCTTTTATGGCAAAAATATATGCATTCTTCTTATTTTCGGGCAAAAACGCAAAAATTCCCTGTAATTTGGAGCAAAATTGCAGAAATTGCCTTCATTGTGGGGCAAAAAGGCTGATATTCCCTATATGTTGGGGCCAAAAGACAGAAATTCTCCTTTTTTGGTGCAAAACTCAGAAATTCCACAAATTTTGGGGCAAAAATCCAGAAATTTCCCTTATTTTGGGGCAAAATTGCAGAAATTTCACTTATTTAAGGATAATAAGTCAGAAATTTTTTCCCATTTTGGGGCAAAAAGATATGAATAACCTTTGTTTTAGAAGAAAAAGACAGAAATTCCACTTATTTAGAGGCAAAAAAGCAGAAATTCCCATTATTTTGAAGCAAAAATGAAGACATTTCCCTTTTTTATGGCAAAAATATATGCATTCTTCTTATTTTCGGGCAAAAAGGCAGAAATTCCTTGTAATTTGGAGCAAAATTGCAGAAATTGCCTTAATTGTGGGGCAAAAAGGCTGAAATTCCCTATATGTTGGGGCCAAAAGACAGAAATTCTCCTTATTTTGGGGCAAAACTCAGAAATTCCACAAATTTTGGGGCAAAAATCCAGAAATTTCCCTTATTTTGGGGCAAAATTGCAGAAATTTCACTTATTTAAGGATAATAAGTCAGAAATTTTTCCTATTTTGTGGCAAAAAGATATGAATAACCTTTGTTTTGGAAGAAAAAGACAGAAATTCCACTTATTTAGAGGCAAAAAAGCAGAAATTCCCCTTATTTTGGAGCAAAAATGAAGACATTTCACTTTTTTATGGCAAAAAGTTATGCATTCTCCTTATTTTCGGGCAAAAAGGCAGTAATTCCCCGTATTTTGGAGCAAAATTGCAGAAATCCCCCTAATTGTGCGGCAAAAAGCAGAAATTCTCCTTATTTTGGGGCAAAACTCAGAAATTCCACTTATTTTCGGGCAAAATTCCAGAAATTTCCCTTATTTTAGGGCAAAATTGCAGAAATTTCCCTTATTTTTGAGCAAATTGCAGAAATTTCACTTATTTTTTGCAAAATTGCAGAAATTTCACTTATTTCATGGAAAAAAGGCAGAAATTTTCCTTATTTCAGGGCAAAAAGGCAGAAATTCCTAATATTTTGTGGCAAAAATGTAGAAATTCCCCTTATTTTGAGGTAAAAAAGCTGAAATTCCTCTTATTTGGGGGCAAAAATGCAGAAATTTCCCATATTTTGGGGAAAAATTGCAGAAATTTCACTTACTTCAGGGTAATAAGTCAGAATTTTTCTTTATTTTGGGGCGAAAAAGAGAGAAATTCCCTTTGTTTTGGGGGAAAAAAAGAGAAATTCCACTTATTTAGGGCAAAAAAGCAGAAATTCCCCTTATTTTGGAGCAAAAATGAAGAAATTTCCCTTTTTTATGGCAAAAAGGTATGCATTCTTCTTATTTTCGGGCAAAAAGGCAGAAATTCCCCGTATTTTGGAACAAAATTGCAGAAATTCTTCTAATTGTGGGGCAAAAAGCAGAAATTCCCTATATGTTAGGGCAAAAAGACAGAAATTCTCCTTATTTTGAGGCAAAACTCAGAAATTCCACTTATTTTGGGGCAAAATTCCAGAAATTTCCCTTATTTTGGGGCAAAATTGCAGAAATTTCCCTTATTTTTGGGCAAAATTGCAGAAATTTCACTTATTTTTGGGCAAAATTGCAGAAATTTCACTTATTTCAGGGAAAAAAGGCAGAAATTTTTCTAATTTTTGGGGGAAAAAGGCAGAAATTCCTAATATTTTGTGGCAAAAATGCAGAAATTCCCATTATTTTGAGGTAAAAATCTGAAATTCCCCTTTTTTGGGAGCAAAAAGGCAGAAATTTCCCTTATTTTGGGGCAAAATTGCAGAATTTTCACTTACTTCAGGGTAATAAGTCAGAAATTTTTTTTATTTTGGGTCCAAAAAGAAAGAAATTCCCTTTGTTTTGGGGGAAAAAGACAGAAATTCCACATATTTAGAGGCAAAATGCAGAAATTCCCCTTATTTTGGAGCAAAAATGAAGAAATTTCCCTTTTTTATGGCAAAAAGGTATGCATTCTTCTTATTTTTGTTCAAAAAGGCAGAAATTCCCCGTATTTTGGAGCAAAATTGCAGAAATTCCCCTAAATGTGGGGCAAATAGGCAGAATTCCCTATATGTTAGGGCAAAAAGACAGAAATTCTACTATTTTGGGGCAAAACTCAGAAATTCCACTAATTTCCCTTATTTTGGGGCAAAATTGCAGAAATTTCACTTATTTTGGGGCAAAATTGCAGAAATTTCACTTATTTCAGGGGAAAAAGGCAGAAATTTTCCTTATTTTGGAGCAAAATGCAGAAATTCCTAATATTTTGTGACAAAAATGCAGAAATTCCCCTCATTTTGAGGTAAAAAGGCTGAAATTCCCCTTAATTGGGGGCAAAAAGGCAGAAATTTTCTTTATTTTGGGGCAAAATTGCAGAAATTTCACTTATTTCAAGGTAATAAATCAGAAATTTTCTTATTTTGGGGCAAAAAAGACAGAAATTCTCTTTGTTTTGGGGGAAAAGACAGAAATTCCACTTATTTAGACGCATAAAAGCAGAAATTTTCTTTATTTTGGAGCAAAAATGAAGACATTTCCCTTTTTTATGGCAAAAATATATGCATTCTTCTTATTTTCGGGCAAAAAGGAAGAAATTCCCCGTAATTTGGAGCAAAATTGCAGAAATTGCCTTAATTGTGGGGCAAAAACGCTGAAGTTCCCTATATGTTGGGGCCAAAAGACAGAAATTCTCCTTATTTTGGGGTAAAACTCAGAAATTCCACAAATTTTGGGGCAAAAATCCAGAAATTTCCCTTATTTTGGGGCAAAATTGCAGAAATTTCACTTATTTAAGGATAATATGTTAGAAATTTTTCCTATTTTTGGGCAAAAAGATATGAATAACCTTTATTTTGGAAGAAAAAGACAGAAATTCCACTTATTTAGAGGCAAAAAAGCAGAAATTCCCCTAAATTTGGAGCAAAAATGAAGACATTTCCCTTTTTTATCGCAAAAAGGTATGCATTCTCCTTATTTTCAGGCAAAAAGGTAGAAATTCCCCGTATTTTGGAGCAAAATTGCAGAAATCCCGCTATTTGTGGGGCAAAAAGCAGAAAATCTCCTTATTTTGGGGCAAAACTCAGAAATTCCACTTATTTTGGGGCAAAATTCCAGAAATTTCCCTTATTTTGGGGCAAAATTGCAGAAATTTCCCTTATTTTTGGGCAAAATTGCAGAAATTTCACTTATTGTTTGCAAAATTGCAGAAATTTCACTTATTTCATGGAAAAAAGGCAGAAATTTTCCTTATTTCGGGGCAAAAAGACAGAAATTCCTAATATTTTGTAGCAAAAATGTAGAAATTCCCCTTATTTTGAGGTAAAAAGGCTGAAATTCCTCTTATTTGGGGGCAAAAATGCAGAAATTTCCCATATTTTGGGGAAAAATTGCAGAAATTTCACTTACTTCAGGGTAATAAGTCAGAATTTTTCTTTATTTTGGGGCAAAAAAGACAGAAATTCCCTTTGTTTTGGGGAAAAAAGACAGAAATTCCACTTATTTAGAGGCAAAATGCAGAAATTCCCCTTATTTTGGAGCAAAAATGAAGAAATTTCCCTTTTTTATGGCAAAAAGGTATGCATTCTTCTTATTTTCGGGCAAAAAGGCAGAAATTCCTTGTATTTTGGAGCAAAATTGCAGAAATTCCCCTAATTGTGGGGCAAAAAGCAGAAATTCCCTATATGTTAGGGCAAAAAGACAGAAATTCTCCTTATTTTGAGGCAAAACTCAGAAATTCCACTTATTTTGGGGCAAAATTCCAGAAATTTCCCTTATCTTGGGGCAAAATTGCAGAAATTTCCTATATTTTTGGGCAAAATTGCAGAAATTTCACTTATTTTTGGGCAAAATTGCAGAAATTTCACTTATTTCAGGGAAAAAAGGCAGAAATTTTTCTAATTTTTGGGGCAAAAAGGCAGAAATTCCTAATATTTTGTGGCAAAAATGCAGAAATTCCCATTATTTTGAGGTAAAAAGTCTGAAATTCCCCTTTTTTGGGAGCAAAAAGGCAGAAATTTCCCTTATTTTGGGGCAAAATTGCAGAATTTTCACTTACTTCAGGGTAATAAGTCAGAATTTTTTTATTTTGGGGCCAAAAAGACAGAAATTCCCTTTGTTTTGGGGGAAAAAGACAGAAATTCCACATATTTAGAGGCAAAATGGAGAAATTCCCCTTATTTTGGAGCAAAAATGAAGAAATTTCCCTTTTTTATGGCAAAAAGGTATGCATTCTTCTTATTTTTGTTCAAAAAGGCAGAAATTCCCTGTATTTTGGAGCAAAATTGCAGAAATTCCCCTAAATGTGGGGCAAAAAGGCAGAATTCCCTATATGTTATGGCAAAAAGACAGAAATTCTCCTTATTTTGGGGCAAACCTCAGAAATTCCACTTATTTTGAGGCAGAATTCCAGAAATTTCCTTTATTTTGGGGCAAAATTGCAGAAATTTCACTTATTTTGGGGCAAAATTGCAGAAATTTCACTTATTTCAGGGGAAAAAGGCAGAAATTTTCCTTATTTTGGAGCAAAATGCCGAAATTCCTAATATTTTGTGGCAAAAATGCAGAAATTCCCTTCATTTTGAGGTAAAAAGGCTGAAATTTCCCTTATTTGGGGGCAAAAAGGCGGAAATTTTCTTTATTTTGGGGCAAAATTGCAGAAATTTCACTTATTTCAAGGTAATAAATCAGAAATTTTCTTATTTTGGGGCAAAAAAGACAGAAATTCTCTTTGTTTTGCGGGAAAAAGACAAAAATTCCACTTATTTAGACGCATAAAAGCAGAAATTTTCTTTATTTTGGAGCAAAAATGAAGAAATTTCCATTTTTTATGGCAAAAATATATGCATTCTTCTTATTTTCGGGCAAAAAGGCAGAAATTCCCCGTAATTTGGAGCAAAATTGCAGAAATTGCCTTAATTGTGGGGCAAAAAGGCTGAAATTCCCTATATGTTGGGGCCAAAAGACAGAAATTCTCCTTATTTTGGGGAAAAACTCAGAAATTCCACAAATTTTGGGGCAAAAATCCAGAAATTTCCCTTATTTTGGGGCAAAATTGCAGAAATTTTACTTATTTACGGATAATATGTCAGAAATTTTTCCTATTTTGGGGCAAAAAGATATGAATAACCTTTGTGTTGGAAGAAAAAGACAGAAATTCCACTTATTTAGAGGCAAAAAAGCAAAAATTCCCCTTATTTTGGAGCAAAAATGAAGACATTTCCTTTTTTTATGGCAAAAAGGTATGCATTCTCCTTATTTTCGGGCAAAAAGGCAGAAATTCCCCGTATTTTGGAGCAAAATTGCAGAAATCCCGCTATTTGTGGGGCAAAAAGCAGAAATTCTCCTTATTTTGGGGCAAAACTCAGAAATTCCTCTTATGTTGGGGCAAAATTCCAGAAATTTTCCTTATTTTAGCGCAAAATTGCAGAAATTTCCCTCATTTTTGGGCAAAATTGCAGAAATTTCACTTATTTTTTGCAAAATTGCAGAAATTTCACTTATTTCATGGAAAAAAGGCAGAAATTTTCCTTAGTTCAGGACAAAAAGACAGAAATTCCTAATATTTTGTGGCAAAAATGTAGAAATTCCCCTTATTTTGAGGTAAAAAGGCTGAAATTCCTCTTATTGGGGGCAAAAATGCAGAAATTTCCCATATTTTGGAGAAAAATTGCAGAAATTTCACTTACTTTAGGGTAATAAGTCAGAATTTTTCTTTATTTTGGGGCAAAAAAGACAGAAATTCCCTTTGTTTTGGGGGAAAAAGACAGAAATTCCACTTATTTAGAGGCAAAATGCAGAAATTCCCCTTATTTTGGAGCAAAAATGAAGAAATTTCCCCTATTTATGGCAAAAAGGTATGCATTCTTCTTATTTTTGTTCAAAAAAGAAGAAATTCCCCGTATTTTGGAGCAAAATTGCAGAAATTCCCCTAAATGTGGGGCAAAAAGGCAGAATTCCCTATATGTTAGGGCAAAAAGACAGAAATTCTCCTTATTTTGGGGGAAAACTCAGAAATTCCACTTATATTGGGGCAAAATTCCAGAAATTTCCCTTATT
Source organism: Micromys minutus (assembly GCF_963924665.1). Taxonomy (NCBI): domain Eukaryota; kingdom Metazoa; phylum Chordata; class Mammalia; order Rodentia; family Muridae; genus Micromys; species Micromys minutus. The sequence goes on from NW_027667574.1 coordinate 91,691, forward strand.
TTGGGGCAAAATTGCAGAAATTTCACTTATTTTGGGGCAAAATTGCAGAAATTTCACTTATTTTGGGGCAAAATTGCAGAAATTTCACTTATTTTGGGGCAAAATTGCAGAAATTTCACTTATTTCAGGGGAAAAAGGCAGAAATTTTCCTTATTTTGGAGCAAAATGCAGAAATTCCTAATATTTTGTGGCAAAAATGCAGAAATTCCCCTCATTTTGAGGTAAAAAGGCTGAAATTCCCCTTATTTGGGGGCAAAAAGGCAGAAATTTTCTTTATTTTGGGGCAAAATTGCAGAAATTTCACTTATTTCAAGGTAATAAATCAGAAATTTTCTTATTTTGGGGCAAAAAAAGACAGAAATTCTCTTTGTTTTGGGGGAAAAAGACAGAAATTCCACTTATTTAGACGCATAAAAGCAGAAATTTTCTTTATTTTGGAGCAAAAATGAAGATATTTCCCTTTTTATGGCAAAAATATATGCATTCTTCTTATTTTCGGGCAAAAAGGCGAAAATTCCCCGTAATTTGGAGCAAAATTGCAGAAATTGCCTTAATTGTGGGGCAAAAAGGCTGATATTCCCTATATGTTGGGGCCAAAAGACAGAAATTCTCCTTATTTTGGGGCAAAACTCAGAAATTCCACAAATTTTGGGGCAAAGATCCAGAAATTTCCCTTATTTTGGGGCAAAATTGCAGAAATTTCACTTATTTAAGGATAATAAGTCAGAAATTTTTTCCCATTTTGGGGCAAAAAGATATGAATAACCTTTGTTTTGGAAGAAAAAGACAGAAATTCCACTTATTTAGAGGCAAAAAAGCAGAAATTCCCATTATTTTGGAGCAAAAATGAAGACATTTCCCTTTTTTATGGCAAAAAGGTATGCATTCTCCTTATTTTCGGGCAAAAAGGCAGAAATTCCCCGTATTTTGGAACAAAATTGCAGAAATCCCGCTATTTGTGGGGCAAAAAGCAGAAATTCTCCTTATTTTGGGGCAAAACTCAGAAATTCCTCTTATGTTGGGGCAAAATTCCAGAAATTTTCCTTATTTTAGGGCAAAATTGCAGAAATTTCCCTTATTTTTGGGCAAAATTTCAGAAATTTCACTTATTTTTTGCAAAATTGCAGAAATTTCACTTATTTCATGGAAAAAAGGCAGAAATTTTCCTTAGTTCAGGGCAAAAAGACAGAAATTCCTAATATTTTGTGGCAAAAATGTAAAAATTCCCCTTATTTTGAGGTACAAAGGCTGAAATTCCTCTTATTTGGGGGCAAAAATGCAGAAATTTCCCATATTTTGGAGAAAAATTGCAGAAATTTCACTTACTTCAGGGTAATAAGTCAGAATTTTTCTTTATTTTGGGGCAAAAAAGACAGAAATTCCCTTTGTTTTGGGGGAAAAAGACAGAAATTCCACTTATTTAGAGGCAAAATGCAGAAATTCCCCTTATTTTGGAGCAAAAATGAAGAAATTTCCCTTTTTTATGGCAAAAAGGTATGCATTCTTCTTATTTTTGTTCAAAAAGGAAGAAATTCCCCGTATTTTGGAGCAAAATTGCAGAAATTCCCCTAAATGTGGGGCAAAAAGGCAGAATTCCCTATATGTTATGGCAAAGAGACAGAAATTCTCCTTAATTTGGGGCAAAACTCAGAAATTCCACTTATATTGGGGCAAAATTCCAGAAATTTCCCTTATTTTGGGGCAAAATTGCAGAAATTTCACTTATTTTGGGGCAAAATTGCAGAAATTTCACTTATTTTGGGGCAAAATTGCAGAAATTTCACTTATTTTGGGGCAAAATTGCAGAAATTTCACTTATTTCAGGGGAAAAAGGCAGAAATTTTCCTTATTTTGGAGCAAAATGCAGAAATTCCTAATATTTTGTGGCAAAAATGCAGAAATTCCCCTCATTTTTAGGTAAAAAGGCTGAAATTCCCCTTATTTGGGGGCAAAAAGGCAGAAATTTTCTTTATTTTGGAGCAAAAATGAAGAAATTTCCCTTTTTTATGGCAAAAATATATGCATTCTTCTTATTTTCGGGCAAAAACGCAAAAATTCCCTGTAATTTGGAGCAAAATTGCAGAAATTGCCTTCATTGTGGGGCAAAAAGGCTGATATTCCCTATATGTTGGGGCCAAAAGACAGAAATTCTCCTTTTTTGGGGCAAAACTCAGAAATTCCACAAATTTTGGGGCAAAAATCCAGAAATTTCCCTTATTTTGGGGCAAAATTGCAGAAATTTCACTTATTTAAGGATAATAAGTCAGAAATTTTTTCCCATTTTGGGGCAAAAAGATATGAATAACCTTTGTTTTGGAAGAAAAAGACAGAAATTCCACTTATTTAGAGGCAAAAAAGCAGAAATTCCCATTATTTTGGAGCAAAAATGAAGACATTTCCCTTTTTTATGGCAAAAATATATGCATTCTTCTTATTTTCGGGCAAAAAGGCAGAAATTCCTTGTAATTTGGAGCAAAATTGCAGAAATTGCCTTAATTGTGGGGCAAAAAGGCTGAAATTCCCTATATGTTGGGGCCAAAAGACAGAAATTCTCCTTATTTTGGCGCAAAACTCAGAAATTCTCAAATTTTGGGGCAAAAATCCAGAAATTTCCCTTATTTTGGGGCAAAATTGCAGAAATTTCACTTATTTAAGGATAATAAGTCAGAAATTTTTCCTATTTTGTGGCAAAAAGATATGAATAACCTTTGTTTTGGAAGAAAAAGACAGAAATTCCACTTATTTAGAGGCAAAAAAGCAGAAATTCCCCTTATTTTGGAGCAAAAATGAAGACATTTCACTTTTTTATGGCAAAAAGTTATGCATTCTCCTTATTTTCGGGCAAAAAGGCAGAAATTCCCCGTATTTTGGAGCAAAATTGCAGAAATCCCCCTAATTGTGGGGCAAAAAGCAGAAATTCTCCTTATTTTGGGGCAAAACTCAGAAATTCCACTTATTTTCGGTCAAAATTCCAGAAATTTCCCTTATTTTGGGGCAAAATTGCAGAAATTTCCCTTATTTTTGAGCAAATTGCAGAAATTTCACTTATTTTTTGCAAAATTGCAGAAATTTCACTTATTTCATGGAAAAAAGGCAGAAATTTTCCTTATTTCAGGGCAAAAAGGCAGAAATTCCTAATATTTTGTGTCAAAAATGTAGAAATTCCCCTTATTTTGAGGTAAAAAAGCTGAATTTCCTCTTATTTGGGGGCAAAAATGCAGAAATTTCCCATATTTTGGGGAAAAATTGCAGAAATTTCACTTACTTCAGGGTAATAAGTCAGAATTTTTCTTTATTTTGGGGCGAAAAAGAGAGAAATTCCCTTTGTTTTGGGGGAAAAAAAGAGAAATTCCACTTATTTAGGGCAAAAAAGCAGAAATTCCCCTTATTTTGGAGCAAAAATGAAGAAATTTCCCTTTTTTATGGCAAAAAGGTATGCATTCTTCTTATTTTCGGGCAAAAAGGCAGAAATTCCCCGTATTTTGGAACAAAATTGCAGAAATTCTTCTAATTGTGGGGCAAAAAGCAGAAATTCCCTATATGTTAGGGCAAAAAGACAGAAATTCTCCTTATTTTGAGGCAAAACTCAGAAGAAATTCCACTTATTTTGGGGCAAAATTCCAGAAATTTCCCTTATTTTGGGGCAAAATTGCAGAAATTTCCCTTATTTTTGGGCAAAATTGCAGAAATTTCACTTATTTTTGGGCAAAATTGCAGAAATTTCACTTATTTCAGGGAAAAAAGGCAGAAATTTTTCTAATTTTTGGGGGAAAAAGGCAGAAATTCCGAATATTTTGTGGCAAAAATGCAGAAATTCCCATTATTTTGAGGTAAAAATCTGAAATTCCCCTTTTTTGGGAGCAAAAAGGCAGAAATTTCCCTTATTTTGGGGCAAAATTGCAGAATTTTCACTTACTTCAGGGTAATAAGTCAGAAATTTTTTTTATTTTGGGTCCAAAAAGAAAGAAATTCCCTTTGTTTTGGGGGAAAAAGACAGAAATTCCACATATTTAGAGGCAAAATGCAGAAATTCCCCTTATTTTGGAGCAAAAATGAAGAAATTTCCCTTTTTTATGGCAAAAAGGTATGCATTCTTCTTATTTTTGTTCAAAAAGGCAGAAATTCCCCGTATTTTGGAGCAAAATTGCAGAAATTCCCCTAAATGTGGGGCAAATAGGCAGAATTCCCTATATGTTAGGGCAAAAAGACAGAAATTCTACTATTTTGGGGCAAAACTCAGAAATTCCACTAATTTCCCTTATTTTGGGGCAAAATTGCAGAAATTTCACTTATTTTGGGGCAAAATTGCAGAAATTTCACTTATTTCAGGGGAAAAAGCAGAAATTTTCCTTATTTTGGAGCAAAATGCAGAAATTCCTAATATTTTGTGACAAAAATGCAGAAATTCCCCTCATTTTGAGGTAAAAAGGCTGAAATTCCCCTTAATTGGGGGCAAAAAGGCAGAAATTTTCTTTATTTTGGGGCAAAATTGCAGAAATTTCACTTATTTCAAGGTAATAAATCAGAAATTTTCTTATTTTGGGGCAAAAAAGACAGAAATTCTCTTTGTTTTGGGGGAAAAGACAGAAATTCCACTTATTTAGACGCATAAAAGCAGAAATTTTCTTTATTTTGGAGCAAAAATGAAGACATTTCCCTTTTTTATGGCAAAAATATATGCATTCTTCTTATTTTCGGGCAAAAAGGAAGAAATTCCCCGTAATTTGGAGCAAAATTGCAGAAATTGCCTTAATTGTGGGGCAAAAAGGCTGAAGTTCCCTATATGTTTGGGCCAAAAGACAGAAATTCTCCTTATTTTGGGGTAAAACTCAGAAATTCCACAAATTTTGGGGCAAAAATCCAGAAATTTCCCTTATTTTGGGGCAAAATTGCAGAAATTTCACTTATTTAAAGATAATATGTTAGAAATTTTTCCTATTTTTGGGCAAAAAGATATGAATAACCTTTGTTTTGGAAGAAAAAGACAGAAATTCCACTTATTTAGAGGCAAAAAAGCAGAAATTCCCCTTAATTTGGAGCAAAAATGAAGACATTTCCCTTTTTTATCGCAAAAAGGTATGCATTCTCCTTATTTTCAGGCAAAAAGGTAGAAATTCCCCGTATTTTGGAGCAAAATTGCAGAAATCCCGCTATTTGTGGGGCAAAAAGCAGAAAATCTCCTTATTTTGGGGCAAAACTCAGAAATTCCACTTATTTTGGGGCAAAATTCCAGAAATTTCCCTTATTTTGGGGCAAAATTGCAGAAATTTCCCTTATTTTTGGGCAAAATTGCAGAAATTTCACTTATTGTTTGCAAAATTGCAGAAATTTCACTTATTTCATGGAAAAAAGGCAGAAATTTTCCTTATTTCAGAGCAAAAAGGCAAAAATTCCTAATATTTTGTGGCAAAAATGTAGAAATTCCCCTTATTTTGAGGTAAAAAGGCTGAAATTCCTCTTATTTGGGGGCAAAAATGCAGAAATTTCCCATATTTTGGGGAAAAATTGCAGAAATTTCACTTACTTCATGGTAATAAGTCAGAATTTTTCTTTATTTTGTGGCAAAAAAAAAAGAAATTCCCTTTGTTTTGGGGGAAAAAGACAGAAATTCCACTTATTTAGAGGCAAAATGCAGAAATTCCCCTTATTTTGGAGCAAAAATGAAGAAATTTCCCTTTTTATGGCAAAAAGGTATGCATTCTTCTTATTTTCGTTCAAAAAGGCAGAAATTCCTTGTATTTTGGAGCAAAATTGCAGAAATTCCCCTAAATGTGGGGCAAAAAGGCAGAATTCCCTATATGTTAGGGCAAAAAGACAGAAATTCTCCTTATTTTGGGGCAAAACTCAGAAATTCCACTTATTTTGGGGCAAAATTCCAGAAATTTCCCTTATTTTGGGGCAAAATCGCAGAAATTTCACTTATTTTGGAGCAAAATTGCAGAAATTTCACTTATTTCAGGGGAAAAAGGCAGAAATTTTCCTTATTTTAGAGCAAAATGCAGAAATTCCTAATATTTTGTGGCAAAAATGCAGAAATTCCCCTTATTTTGAGGTAAAAAAGCTGAATTTCCCCTTATTTGGGGGCAAAAAGGCAGAAATTTTCTTTATTTTGGGGCAAAATTGCAGAAATTTCACTTATTTCAAGGTAATAAATCAGAAATTTTCTGATTTTGGGGCAAAAAAGACAGAAATTCTCTTTGTTTTGGGGGAAAAAGACAGAAATTCCCCTTATTTAGACGCATAAAAGCAGAAATTTTCTTTATTTTGGAGCAAAAATGAAGAAATTTCCCTTTTTTATGGCAAAAATATATGCATTCTTCTTATTTTCGGGCAAAAAGGCAGAAATTCCCCGTAATTTGGAGCAAAATTGCAGAAATTGCCTTAATTGTGGGGCAAAAAGGCTGAAATTTCCTATATGTTGGGGCCAAAAGACAGAAATTCTCCTTATTTTGGGGCAAAACTCAGAAATTCCACAAATTTTGGGGCAAAAATCCAGAAATTTCCCTTATTTTGGGGCAAAATTGCAGAAATTTCACTTATTTAAGGATAATAAGTCAGAAATTTTTCCTATTTTGGGGCAAAAAGATATGAATAACCTTTGTTTTGGAAGAAAAAGACAGAAATTCCACTTATTTAGAGGCAAAAAGCAGAAATTCCCCTTATTTTGGAGCAAAAATGAAGACATTTCCCTTTTTTATGGCAAAAAAGTATGCATTCTCCTTATTTTCGGACAAAAAGGCAGATATTCCCCGTATATGGAGCAAAATTGCAGAAATCCCCCTAATTGTGGGGCAAAAAGCAGAAATTCTCCTTATTTTGGGGCAAAACTAAGAAATTCCACTTATTTTGGGGCAAAATTCCAGAAATTTCCCTTATTTTGGGGCATAATTGCAGAAATTTCCCTTAATTTTGGGCAAAATTGCAGAAATTTCACTTATTTTTTGCAAAATTGCAGAAATTTCACTTATTTCATGGAAAAAAGGCAGAAATTTTCCTTATTTCAGGGCAAAAAGGCAGAAATTCCTAATATTTTGTGGCAAAAATGTAGAAATTCCCTTTATTTTGAGGTAAAAAGGCTGAAATTCCTCTTATTTGGGGGCAAAAATGCAGAAATTTCCCATATTTTGGGGAAAAATTGAAGAAATTTCACTTACTTCAGGGTAATAAGTCAGAATTTTTCTTTATTTTGGGGCAAAAAAGACAAAAATTCCCTTTGTTTTGGGGGAAAAATACAGAAATTCCACTTATTTAGAGGCAAAAAAGCAGAAATTCCCATTATTTTGGAGCAAAAATGAAGAAATTTCCCTTTTTTATGGCAAAAAGGTATGCATTCTTCTTATTTTCGGGCAAAAAGGCAGAAATTCCCCGTATTTTGGAGCAAAATTGCAGAAATTCCCCTAATTGTGGGGCAAAAAGCAGAAATTCCCTATATGTTAGGGCAAAAAGACAGAAATTCTCCTTATTTTGGGGCAAAACTCAGAAATTCCACTTATTTTGGGGCAAAATTCCAGAAATTTCCCTTATTTTGGGGCAAAATTGCAGAAATTTCACTTATTTCAGGGGAAAAAGGCAGAAATTTTCCTTATTTTAGAGCAAAATGCAGAAATTCCTAGTATTTTGTGGCAAAAATGCAGAAATTCCCCTCATTTTGAGGTAAAAAGGCTGAATTTCCCCTTATTTGGGGGCAAAAAGGCAGAAATTTTCTTTATTTTGGGGCAAAATTGCAGAAATTTCACTTATTTCAAGGTAATAAATCAGAAATTTTCTGATTTTGGGGCAAAAAAGACAGAAATTCTCTTTGTTTTGGGGGAAAAAGACAGAAATTCCACTTATTTAGAGGCAAAATGCAGAAATTCCCCTTATTTTGGAGCAAAAATGAAGAAATTTCCCTTTTTATGGCAAAAAGGTATGCATTCTTCTTATTTTCGTTCAAAAAGGCAGAAATTCCTTGTATTTTGGAGCAAAATTGCAGAAATTCCCCTAAATGTGGGGCAAAAAGGCAGAATTCCCTATATGTTAGGGCAAAAAGACAGAAATTCTCCTTATTTTGGGGCAAAACTCAGAAATTCCACTTATTTTGGGGCAAAATTCCAGAAATTTCCCTTATTTTGGGGCCAAATCGCAGAAATTTCACTTATTTTGGAGCAAAATTGCAGAAATTTCACTTATTTCAGGGGAAAAAGGCAGAAATTTTCCTTATTTTAGAGCAAAATGCAGAAATTCCTAATATTTTGTGGCAAAAATGCAGAAATTCCCCTTATTTTGAGGTAAAAAGGCTGAATTTCCCCTTATTTGGGGGCAAAAAGGCAGAAATTTTCTTTATTTTGGGGCAAAATTGCAGAAATTTCACTTATTTCAAGGTAATAAATCAGAAATTTTCTGATTTTGGGGCAAAAAAGACAGAAATTCTCTTTGTTTTGGGGGAAAAAGACAGAAATTCCCCTTATTTAGACGCATAAAAGCAGAAATTTTCTTTATTTTGGAGCAAAAATGAAGAAATTTCCCTTTTTTATGGCAAAAATATATGCATTCTTCTTATTTTCGGGCAAAAAGGCAGAAATTCCCCGTAATTTGGAGCAAAATTGCAGAAATTGCCTTAATTGTGGGGCAAAAAGGCTGAAATTTCCTATATGTTGGGGCCAAAAGACAGAAATTCTCCTTATTTTGGGGCAAAACTCAGAAATTCCACAAATTTTGGGGCAAAAATCCAGAAATTTCCCTTATTTTGGGGCAAAATTGCAGAAATTTCACTTATTTAAGGATAATAAGTCAGAAATTTTTCCTATTTTGGGGCAAAAAGATATGAATAACCTTTGTTTTGGAAGAAAAAGACAGAAATTCCACTTATTTAGAGGCAAAAAGCAGAAATTCCCCTTATTTTGGAGCAAAAATGAAGACATTTCCCTTTTTTATGGCAAAAAAGTATGCATTCTCCTTATTTTCGGACAAAAAGGCAGATATTCCCCGTATATGGAGCAAAATTGCAGAAATCCCCCTAATTGTGGGGCAAAAAGCAGAAATTCTCCTTATTTTGGGGCAAAACTAAGAAATTCCACTTATTTTGGGGCAAAATTCCAGAAATTTCCCTTATTTTGGGGCATAATTGCAGAAATTTCCCTTAATTTTGGGCAAAATTGCAGAAATTTCACTTATTTTTTGCAAAATTGCAGAAATTTCACTTATTTCATGGAAAAAAGGCAGAAATTTTCCTTATTTCAGGGCAAAAAGGCAGAAATTCCTAATATTTTGTGGCAAAAATGTAGAAATTCCCTTTATTTTGAGGTAAAAAGGCTGAAATTCCTCTTATTTGGGGGCAAAAATGCAGAAATTTCCCATATTTTGGGGAAAAATTGAAGAAATTTCACTTACTTCAGGGTAATAAGTCAGAATTTTTCTTTATTTTGGGGCAAAAAAGACAAAAATTCCCTTTGTTTTGGGGGAAAAATACAGAAATTCCACTTATTTAGAGGCAAAAAAGCAGAAATTCCCATTATTTTGGAGCAAAAATGAAGAAATTTCCCTTTTTTATGGCAAAAAGGTATGCATTCTTCTTATTTTCGGGCAAAAAGGCAGAAATTCCCCGTATTTTGGAGCAAAATTGCAGAAATTCCCCTAATTGTGGGGCAAAAAGCAGAAATTCCCTATATGTTAGGGCAAAAAGACAGAAATTCTCCTTATTTTGGGGCAAAACTCAGAAATTCCACTTATTTTGGGGCAAAATTCCAGAAATTTCCCTTATTTTGGGGCAAAATTGCAGAAATTTCACTTATTTTGGAGAAAAATTGCAGAAATTTCACTTATTTCAGGGGAAAAAGGCAGAAATTTTCCTTATTTTAGAGCAAAATGCAGAAATTCCTAGTATTTTGTGGCAAAAATGCAGAAATTCCCCTCATTTTGAGGTAAAAAGGCTGAATTTCCCCTTATTTGGGGGCAAAAAGGCAGAAATTTTCTTTATTTTGGGGCAAAATTGCAGAAATTTCACTTATTTCAAGGTAATAAATCAGAAATTTTCTGATTTTGGGGCAAAAAAGACAGAAATTCTCTTTGTTTTGGGGGAAAAAGACAGAAATTCCACTTATTTAGAGGCAAAATGCAGAAATTCCCCTTATTTTGGAGCAAAAATGAAGAAATTTCCCTTTTTATGGCAAAAAGGTATGCATTCTTCTTATTTTCGTTCAAAAAGTCAGAAATTCCTTGTATTTTGGAGCAAAATTGCAGAAATTCCCCTAAATGCGGGGCAAAAAGGCAGAATTCCCTATATGTTAGGGCAAAAAGACAGAAATTCTCCTTATTTTGGTGCAAAACTCAGAAATTCCACTTATTTTGGGGCAAAATTCCAGAAATTTCCCTTATTTTGGGGCAAAATTGCAGAAATTTCACTTATTTTGGGGCAAAATTGCAGAAATTTCACTTATTTCAGGGGAAAAAGGCAGAAATTTTCCTTATTTTGGAGCAAAATGCAGAAATTCCTAATATTTTGTGGCAAAAATGCAGAAATTCCCCTCATTTTGAGGTAAAAAGGCTGAAATTCCACTTATTTGGGGGCAAAAAGGCAGAAATTTTCTTTATTTTGGGACAAAATTGCAGAAATTTCACTTATTTCAAGGTAATAAATCAGAAATTTTCTTATTTTGGGGAAAAAAAAGACAGAAATTCTCTTTGTTTTGGGGGAAAAAGACAGAAATTCCACTTATTTAGACACATAAAAGCAGAAATTTTCTTTATTTTGGAGCAAAAATGAAGAAATTTCCCTTTTTTATGGCAAAAATATATGCATTCTTCTTATTTTCGGGCAAAAAGGCAGAAATTCCCCGTAATTTGGAGCAAAATTGCAGAAATTGCCTTAATTGTGGGGCAAAAAGGCTGAAATTTCCTATATGTTGGGGCCAAAAGACAAAAATTCTCCTTATTTTGGGGCAAAACTCAGAAATTCCACAAATTTTGGGGCAAAAATCCAGAAATTTCCCTTATTTTGGGGCAAAATTGCAGAAATTTCACTTATTTAAAGATAATAAGTCAGAAATTTTTCCTATTTTGGGGCAAAAAGATATGAATAACCTTTGTTTTGGAAGAAAAAGACAGAAATTCCACTTATTTAGAGGCAAAAAGCAGAAATTCCCCTTATTTTGGAGCAAAAATGAAGACATTTCCCTTTTTTATGGCAAAAAAGTATGCATTCTCCTTATTTTCGGACAAAAAGGCAGATATTCCCCATATATGGAGCAAAATTGCAGAAATCCCCCTAATTGTGGGGCAAAAAGCAGAAATTCTCCTTATTTTGGGGCAAAACTAAGAAATTCCACTTATTTTGGGGCAAAATTCCAGAAATTTCCCTTATTTTGGGGCATAATTGCAGAAATTTCCCTTAATTTTGGGCAAAATTGCAGAAATTTCACTTATTTTTTGCAAAACTGCAGAAATTTCACTTATTTCATGGAAAAAAGGCAGAAATTTTCCTTATTTCAGGGCAAAAAGGCAGAAATTCCTAATATTTTGTGGCAAAAATGTAGAAATTCCCTTTATTTTGAGGTAAAAAGGCTGAAATTCCTCTTATTTGGGGGCAAAAATGCAGAAATTTCCCATATTTTGGGGAAAAATTGAAGAAATTTCACTTACTTCAGGGTAATAAGTCAGAATTTTTCTTTATTTTGGGGCAAAAAAGACAAAAATTCCCTTTGTTTTGGGGGAAAAATACAGAAATTCCACCTATTTAGAGGCAAAAAAGCAGAAATTCCCATTATTTTGGAGCAAAAATGAAGAAATTTCCCTTTTTTATGGCAAAAAGGTATGCATTCTTCTTATTTTCGGGCAAAAAGGCAGAAATCCCCGTATTTTGGAGCATAATTGCAGAAATTCCCCTAATTGTGGGGCAAAAAGCAGAAATTCCCTATATGTTAGGGCAAAAAGACAGAAATTCTCCTTATTTTGAGGCCAAACTCAGAAATTCTACTTATTTTGGGGCAAAATTCCAGAAATTTCCCTTATTTTGGGGCAAAATTGCAGAAATTTCACTTATTTTGAGGCAAAATTGCAGAAATTTCACTTATTTTAGGGAAAAAGGCAGAAATTTTTCTTATTTTGGGGCCAAAAGACAGAAATTCCACTTATTCAGAGGCAAAAAAGCAGAAATTCCCCTTATTTTGGAGCAAAAATGAAGACATTTCCCTTTTTTATGGCAAAAGGTATGCATTCTCCTTATTTTCGGGCAAAAAAACAGAAATTCCCCGTATTTTGGAGCAAAATTGCAGAAATCCCCCTAATTGTGGGGCAAAAAGCAGAAATTCTCCTTATTTTGGGGCAAAACTCAGAAATTCCACTTATTTTGGGGCAAAATTCCAGAAATTTCCCTTATTTTGGAGCAAAATTGCAAAAATTTCACTTATTTTTTGCAAAATTGCAGAAATTTCACTTATTTTTTGCAAAATTGCAGAAATTTCACTTATTTCATGGAAAAAAGGCAGAAATTTTCATATTTCAGAACAAAAAGGCAGAAATTCCTAATATTTTGTGGCAAAAATGTAGAAATTCCTCTTATTTTGAGGTAAAATAGCTGAAATTTTTCTTATTTGGGGGCAAAAATGCAGAAATTTCCCATATTTTGTGGAAAAATTGCAGAAATTTCACTTACTTCAGGGTAATAAGTCAGAATTTTTCTTTTTTTTGGGGCAAAAAAGACAGAAATTCCCTTTGTTTTGAGGAAAAAAGACAGAAATTCCACTTATTTAGAGGCAAATAAGAAGAAATTCCCCTTATTTTGGAGCAAAAATGAAGAAATTTCCCTTTTTTATGGCAAAAAGGTATGCATTCTTCTTATTTTCGGGCAAAAAGGCAGAAATTCCCCGTATTTTGGAGCAAAATTGCAGAAATTCCCCTAATTGTGGGGCAAAAAGCAGAAATTCCCTATATGTTAGGGCAAAAAGACAGAAATTCTCCTTATTTTGAGGCAAAACTCAGAAATTCCACTTATTTGGGGGCAAAATTCCAGAAATTTCCCATATTTTGGGGCAAAATTGCAGAAATTTCCCATATTTTTGGGAAAATTGCAGAAATTTCACTTATTTTTGGGCAAAATTGCAGAAATTTCACTTATTTCAGGGAAAAAAGGCAGAAATTTTTCTAATTTTTTGGGGCAAAAAGGCAAAAATTCCTAATATTTTGTGGCAAAAATGCAGAAATTCCCATTATTTTGAGGTAAAAAGTCTGAAATTTCCCTTTTTTGGGAGCAAAAAGGCAGAAATTTCCCTTATTTTGGGGCAAAATTGCAGAATTTTCACTTACTTCAGGGTAATAAGTCAGAAATTTTTTTTTATTTTGGGGCCAAAAAGACAGAAATTCCTTTTGTTTTGGGGGAAAAAGACAGAAATTCCACATATTTAGAGGCAAAATGCAGAAATTCCCCTTATTTTGGAGCAAAAATGAAGAAATTTCCCTTTTTTATGGCAAAAAGGTATGCATTCTTCTTATTTTTGTTCAAAAAGGCAGAAATTCCCCGTATTTTGGAGCAAAATTGCAGAAATTCCCCTAAATGTGGGGCAAATAGGCAGAATTCCCTATATGTTAGGGCAAAAAGACAGAAATTCTCCTTATTTTGGGGCAAAACTCAGAAATTCCACTTATTTTGGGGCAAAATTCCAGAAATTTCCCTTATTTTGGGGCAAAATTGCAGAAATTTCACTTATTTTGGAGCAAAATTGCAGAAATTTTACTTATTTCAGGGGAAAAAGGCAGAAATTTTCCTTATTTTGGAGCAAAATGCAGAAATTCCTAATATTTTGTGGCAAAAATGCAGAAATTCCCCTCATTTTGAGGTAAAAAGGCTGAAATTCCTCTTACTTGGGGGCAAAAAGGCAGAAATATTCTTTATTTTGGGGCAAAATTGCAGAAATTTCACTTATTTCAAGGTAATAAATCAGAAATTTTCTTATTTTGGGGCAAAAAAGACAGAAATTCTCTTTGTTTTGGGGGAAAAAGACAGAAATTCCACTTATTTAGACACATAAAAACAGAAATTCCCCTTATTTTGGAGCAAAAATGAAGAAATTTCCCTTCTTAATGGCAAAAAGGTATGCATTCTCTTATTCTCGGGCAAAAAGGCAGAAATTCCCCGTATTTTGGAGCAAAATTTCAGAAATTTCCCTAATTGTGGGGCAAAAAGGGAGAAATTCCCTATACTTTAGGGCAAAAAGACAGAAATTCTCCTTATTTTGGGGCAAAACTCAGAAATTCCACTTATTTTGGGCCAAAATTCCAGAAATTTCCCTTATTTTACGGCAAAATTGCAGAAATTTCACTTATTTTGGGGCAAAATTGCAGAAATTTCACTTATTTCAGGGAAAAAAAGGCAGAAAATTACCTTATTTTGGGGCAAAAAGGCAGAAATTCGTAGTATTTTGTGGTAAATAGGCAGAAATTCCCCTTATTTTTACGTAGAAAGGCTGAAATTCCCCTTATTTGGGGGCAAAAAGGCAGAAATTTCTCTTATTTTGGGGCAAAATTGCAGAAATTTCACTAATTTAGGGGTAATAAATAAGAAATTTTCTTTATTTTTGTGGCAAACATAACAGAAATTCCTTTTGTTTTAGGGGAAAAAGACAAAAATTCCACTTATTTAGAGGCAAAAAAGCAGAAATTCCCCTTTTTCTGGAGCAAAAATGAAGAAATTTCCCTTTTTAATGGCAAAAAGGTATGCATTCTTCTTATTTTCGGGCAAAAAGGCAGAATTTCCTCGTATTTTAAAGCAAAATTGCAGAAATTCCCCTAATTGTGGGGCAAAAAGACAGAAATTCTACTTATTTTGGGGCAAAACTCAGAAATTCACCTTATTTTGGGGCAAAATTCCAGAAATTTTTATTATTTTGAGGCAAAATTGCAGAAATTTCAATTATTTTGGGGCAAAATTGCAGAAATTTCACTTATTTCAGAAAAAAAGCAGAAATTTTCTTATTTTGGGGCAAAAAAGCAGAAATTCCTAATATTTTGTGGCAAAAATGCAGAAATTCCCCTTATTTTGAGGTAAAACGGCTGAAATTCCCCTTATTTGGAACAAAAAGGCAGAAATTTCCCTTATTTTGGGGCAAAATTCCAGAAATTTCACTTATTTTGGGGCAAAATTGCAGAAATTTCACTTATTTCATGGAAAAAAGGCAGAAATTTTCTTTATTTTGTGGCAAAAAAGAAGAAATTCCTAATATTTTGTGGCAAAAATGCAAAAATTCCTCTTATTTTGAAGTAAAATGCTGAAATTCCCCTTATTTGGGGGCAAAAAGGCAGAAATTTCTCTTATTTTGAAGCAAAATTGAAGAAATTTCACTTACCTTAGGGTAATAAGTCAGAATTTTTCCTTATTTTGGGGCAAAAAAGACAGAAATTTTGTTTGTTTTTTTGGAAAAAGACAGAAATTCCACTTATTTAGAGGCAAAAAAGCAGAAATTCCCCTTATTTTGGAGCAAAAATGAAGAAATTTCCCTTTTTAATGGCAAAAAGGTATGCATTCTCTTATTTTCGGGCAAAAAGGCAGAAATTCCCCGTATTTTGGAGCAAAATTTCAGAAATTCCCCTAATTGTGGGGCAAAAAGGGAGAAAATCCCTATACGTTAGGGCAAAAAGACAGAAATTCTCCTTATTTTGGGGCAAAACTCAGAAATTCCACTTATTTTGGGCCAAAATTCTAGAAATTTCCCTTATTTTAAGGCAAAATTGCAGAAATTTCACTTATTTTGGGGCAAAATTGCAGAAATTTAACTTATTTCAGGGAAAAAAGCCAGAAAATTACCTTATTTTGGGGCAAAAAGGCAGAAATTCCTAATATTTTGTGGTAAATATGCAGAAATTACCCGTATTTTGAGGTAGAAAGGCTGAAATTCCCCTTATTTGGGGGCAAAAAGGCAGAAATTTCCCTTATTTTGGGGCAAAATTGCAGAAATTTCACTTACCTTAGGGTAATAAGTCAGAATTTTTCCTTATTTTTGTGTCAAAAATAACAGAAATTCCTTTAGATTTAGGGGAAAAAGACAGAAATTCCACTTATTTAGAGACAAAAAAACAGAAATTCACCTTTTTCTGGAGCAAAAATGAGGAAATTTCCCTTATAAATGGCAAAAAGGTATGCATTCTTCTTATTTTAGGGCAAAAAGGCAGAATTTCCTCGTATTTTAAAGCAAAATTGCAGAAATTCCCCTAATTGTGGGGCAAAAGACAGAAATTCTCCTTATTTTGGGGCAAAACTCAGAAATTCACCTTATTTTGGGGCAAAATTCCAGAAATTTCCATTATTTTGAGGCAAAATTGCAGAAATTTCAATTATTTTGGGGCAAAATTGCAGAAATTTCACTTATTTCAGAAAAAAAGCAGAAATTTTCTTATTTTGGGGCAAAAAAGCAGAAATTCCTAATATTTTGTGGCAAAAATGCAGAAATTCCCCTTATTTTGAGGTAAAAAGGATGAAATTCTCCTTATTTGGGGCAAAAAGGCAGAAATTTCCCTTATTTTGGGGCAAAATTCCAGAAATTTCACTTAGTTTCAGGCAAAATTGCAGAAATTTCACTTATTTCAGGGAAAAAAGGCAGAAATTTTCTATATTTTGTGGCAAAAAAGAAGAAATTACTAATATTTTGTGGGAAAAATGCAAAAATTCCTCTTATTTTGAAGTAAAAAGGCTTAAATTCCCCTTATTTGGGGGCAAAAAGGCAGAAATTTCTCTTATTTTGAAGCAAAATTGAAGAAATTTCACTTACCTTAGGGTAATAAATCAGATTTTTTCCTTATTTTGGGGCAAAAAAGACAGAAATTCTGTTTGTTTTTGTGAAAAAAGACAGAAATTCCACTTATTTAGAGGCAAAAAAGCAGAAATTCCCCTTATTTGGGAGCAAAAATGAAGAAATTTCCTTTTTTTATGGTAAAAAGTTATGCATTCTTCTTATTTTCAAGCAAAAAGGCAGAAATTCTCCGTATTTTGGAGCAAAATTGCAGAAATTCCCCTAATTGTGGGGCAAAAAGCAAAAATTCTCTATATGTTGGGGCAAAAAGACAGAAATTCTTCTTATTTTGGGGCAAAACTCAAAAATTCCACTTATTTTGGGGCAAAATTCCAGAAACTTCCCTTACTTTGGGGCAAAATTGCAGAAATTTCACTTATTTTGGGGCAAAATTGCAGAAATTTCACTTATTTCAGGGAAAATAAGCAGAAATTTTCTTATTTTGGGGCAAAAAGGCAGAAATTCCTAATAATTTGTGGCAAAAATGCAGAAATGACCCTTATTTTGAGGTAAAAAGACTGAATTTCTCCTTATATGGGGGCAAAAAGGCAGAAATTTCCTTTATTTTGGGGGCAAAATTGCAGAAATTTCACTTATTTCAGGGTAATAAGTCAGAAATTTTTTTGGGGGGGCAAAAAAGACAGTAATTCCCTTTGTTTTTGGGGAAAAAGACAGAAATTCCACTTATTTAGAGGCAAAAAAGCAGAAATACCCATTATTTTGGAGCAAAAATGAAGAAATTTCCCTTTTTATGGCAAAAAGATATGCATTATTCTTACTTTTGGGCAAAAAGTCAGAAATTCCCCGTATATGGAGCAAAATTTCAGAAATTCCCCTAATTGTGGGGCAAAAAGGCAGAAATTCTCTATATGTTCGGGCAAAAAGACAGAAATTCTTCTTATTTTGGGGCAAAACTCAGAAATTCCACTTATATTGGGGAAAAATTCCAGAAATTTCCCTTTTTTTGGGCAAAATTGAAGAAATTTCACGTATATTGGGGCAAAATGGCAGAAATTTCACGTAATTTGGAGCAAAATTGCAGAAATTTCACTTATTTCAGGAAAAAAAGACAGAAATTTTCCTTATTTTGGGGCAAAAAGGCAGAAATTCCTAATATTTTGTGGCAAAAATGCAGAAATTCCCCTTATTTTGAGGTAAAAAGGCTGAAATTCCCCTTATTTGGAGGCAAAAAGGCAGAAATTTCCCTTATTTTAGGGAAAAAATTGCAGAAATTTCACTTACTTCAGGGTAATAAGTCAGAATTTTTCCTTATTTTGCGGCAAAAAAGACAGAAATTTCCTTTGTTTTGGGGGAAAAGACAGAAATTCCACATATTTAGAGGCAAAAAGCAGAAGTTCCCCTTATTTTGGAGCAAAAATGAAGACATTTTTCTTTTTTATGGCAAAAAGGTATGCAATCTTCTTATTTTCGGGCAAAAAGGCAGAAATTCCTTGTATTTTGGAGCAAAATTGCAGAAATTCCCCTAATTGTGGGGCAAAAAGGGAGAAATTCCCTATATTTTGAGGCAAAAAGACAGAAATTTTCTTTATTTTGGGGCAAAACTCAGAAAATCCACTTATTTTGGGGCAAAATTCCAGAAATTTCCTTTATTTTGGGGCAAAATTGCAGAAATTTCACTTATTTCAGGGTAATAAGTCAGAAATTTTTCTTATTTTGGGGCAAAAATACAGGAATTCCCTTTGTTTTGAGGGAAAAAGACAGAAATTCCACATATTTAGAGGCAAAAAAGCAGAAATTCCCCTTATTTTCGAGCAAAAATGAATAAATTTCCCTTTTTAATGGCATAAAGGTATGAATTCTCTTATTTCGGGAAAAAAGGCAGAAATTCCCCGTATTTTGGAGCAAAATTTCAGAAATTCCCCTATTTGTGGGGCAAAAAAAGAGAAATTCCCTATACGTTAGGGCAAAAAGACAGAAATTCCCCTTATTTTGGGGCAATACTCAGAAATTCCACTTATTTTGGGCCAAAATTCCAGAAATTTCCCTTATTTTGGGGCAAAATTGCAGAAATTTCACTTATTTTGGGGCAAAATTGCAGAAATTTCACTTATTTCAGGGAAAAGAGGCAGAAAATTACCTTATTTTGGGGCAAAAAGACAGAAATTCCTAATATTTTGTGGTAAATATGCAGAAATTCCCCTTTTTTTGGAGCAAAAATGAAAAAATTTCCTTTTTTAATGGCAAAAATGTATGCATTCTTCTTATTTTCGGGCAAAAAGGCAGAAATTCCTCGTATTTTAAAGCAAAATTGCAGAAATTTCCCTAATTGTGGGGCAAAAATACAGACATACTCCTTATTTTGGGGCAAAACTCAGAAATTCACTTTATTTTGGGGCAAAATTCTAGAAATTTCCATTATTTTGAGGCAAAATTGCAGAAATTTCAATTATTTTGGGGCAAAATTGCAGAAATTTCACTTATTTCAGAAAAAAAGCAGAAATTTTCTTATTTTGGGGCAAAAAAGCAGAAATTTCTAATATTTTGTGGCAAAAATGCAGAAATTCCCCTTATTTTGAGGTAATAAGGCTGAAATTCCCCTTATTTGGGGGCAAAAAGGCAAAAATTTTCCTTATTTTGGGGCAAAATTCCAGAAATTTCACTTATTTTGGGGCAAAATTGCAGAAATTTAACTTATTTCAGGGAAAAAAGGCAGAAATTTTCTTTATTTTTGGGCAAAAAGTAAGAAATTCCTAATATTTTGTGGCAAAAATGCAAAAATTCCTCTTATTTTGTTGTAAAAAGGCTGAAATTCCCCTTATTTGGGGGCAAAAAAGCAGAAATTTCTCTTATTTTGGGGCAAAATTGCAGAAATTTCACTTACCTTACGGTAATAAGTCAGAATTTTTCCTTATTTTGGGGCAAAAAAGACAGAAATTCTGTTTGTTTTTGGGGAAAAAGACAAAAATTCCACTTATTTAGAGGCAAAAGCAGAAATTCCCCTTATTTTGGAGCAAAAATGAAGAATTTTCCCTTTTTTATGGTAAAAAGGTATGCATTCTTCTTATTTTCGGGCAAAAAGGCAGAAATTCTCCGTATTTTGGAGCAAAATTGCAGAATTTCCCCTACTTGTGGGGCAAAAAGACAAAAATTCCCTATATGTTGGGGCAAAAAGACAAAAATTCTTCTTATTTTGGGGCAAAACTCAAAAATTCCACTTATTTTGGGGCAAAATTCCAGAAATTTCCCTTACTTTGGGGCAAAATTGCAGAAATTTCACTTATTTTGAGGCAAAATTGCAGAAATTTCAATTATTTCAGGGATAATAAGCAGAAATTTTCTTATTTTGGGGCAAAAAGGCAGAAATTCCTAATATTTTGTGGCAAAAATGCAGAAATGACGCTTATTTTGAGGTAAAAAGTCTGAATTTCCCCTTATTTGGGGGCAAAAATGCAGTAATTTCCTTTATTTTGGGGCAAAATTGCAGAAATTTCACTTATTTCAGGGTAATAAGTCAGAATTTTTTTTTATTTTGGGGCAAAAAAGACAGTAATTTCCTTTGTTTTGGGGGAAAAAGACAGAAATTCCACTTATTTAGAGGCAAAAAAGCAGAAATTCCCATTTTTTTGGAGCAAAAATGAAGACCTTTTCTTTTTTTATGGCAAAAAGGTATGCATTCTTCTTATTTTCAGGCAAAAATGCAGAAATTCCCCGTATTTAGGAGCAAAATTGCAGAAATTTCCCTAATTGTGGGGCAAAAAGGCAGAAATTCCCTATTTGTTGTGGCAAAAAGACAGAAATTCTCCTTATTTTGGGGCAAAACTCAGAAATTCCACTTATTTTGGGGCAAAATTCCAGAAATTTCCCTTATTTTGGGGCAAAATTGCAGAAATTTCACTTATTTTAGGGCAATATTGCAGAAATTTCACTTATTTCAGAAAAAAAAGGCAGAAAATTTCCTTATTTTGGGGCCAAAAGGCAGAAATTCCTAATATTTTGTGGCAAAAATGAAGAAATTCCCCTTATTTTGAGGTAAAAAGGCTGAAATTCCATTTATTTGTGGGCAAAAATGCAGAAATTTCCCTTATTTTGGGGCAAAATTGCAGAAATTTCACTTATTTCAGGGTAATAAGTCAGAAATTTTTTTTATTTTTGTGGCAAAAAAGACAGAAATTCCCTTTGTTTTAGGGAAAAAAGACAGAAATTCCACTTATTTAGAGGCAAAAAAGCAGAAATTCCCTTTATACTGGAGCAAAAATGAAGAAATTTCCCTTTTTAATGGCAAAAAGTTATGCATACTTCTTATTTTCCGGCAAAAAGGCAGAAATTCCTCTAATTTTAAAGCAAAATTGCAGAAATTCCCCTAAATGTGGGGCAAAAAGACAGAAATTCTCCTTATTTTGGGGCAAAACTCAGAAATTCACCTTATTTTCGGGCAAAATTCTAGAAATTTCCATGATTTTGAGGCAAAATTTCAGAAATTTCAATTATTTTGGGGCAAAATTGCATAAATTTCACTTATTTCAAAAAAAAGCAGAAATTTTCTTATTATGGGGCAAAAAGGCAGAAATTCCTAATATTTTGTGGCAAAAATGCAGAAATTCTGCTTATTTTGAGGTAAAAAGGCTGGAATACCCCTTATTTGGGGGCAAAATTCCAGAAATTTCCCTTACTTTGCCGCAAAATTGCAGAAATTTCACTTATTTTGGGGCAAAATTCCAGAAATTTCACTTGTTCCAGGGAAAATAAGCAGAAATTTTTTTATTTTGGGGCAAAAAGGCAGAAATTCCTAATATTTTCTGGCAAAAATGCAGAAATTACCCTTATTTTAAGGTAAAAAAGCTGAATTTTCCTTTATTTGAGAAAAAAAAGGCAGAATTTTCCCTTATTTTGGGGCAAAATTGCAAAAATTTCACTTATTTCAGGGTAATAAGTCAGAAATTTTTTTTATTTTGGGGCAAAAAAGACAGTAATTCTCTTTGTTTTGGGGGAAAAAGACAGAAATTCCACTTATTTAGAGGCAAAAAAGCCTTAATTCCCATTATTTTGGAGCAAAAATAAAGAAATTTCTTTTTTTTATGGCAAAAAGATATGCATTCTTCTTAATTTCGGGCAAAAAGGCAGAAATTCCCCGTATTTTTTAGCAAAATTTCAGAAATTCCCCTAATTGTGGGGTAAAAGCAGAAATACTCTATATGTTGGGGCAAAAAGACAGAAATTTCCTTATTTTGAGGCAAAACTCAGAAATTCCACTTATTTTGGGGCAAAATTCCAGAAATTTCCTTTTTTTTGGGCAAAATTGAAGAAATTTCACTTATTTATGGGCAAAATTGCAGAAATTTCACTTATTTTGGGGCAAAATTGCAGAAATTTCACTTATTTCAGAGACAAAAGGCAGAAATTTTCCTTATTTTGGGGCAAAAAGGGAGAAATTCATAATATTTTTTGGCAAAAATGCAGAAATTCCCCTTATTTTGAGGTAAAAAGGCTTAAATTCCCCTTATTTGGGGGCAAAAAGGCAGAAATTTCTCTTATTTTGGGGCAAAATTGCAGAAATTTCACTTACCTTAGGGTAATAAGTCAGAATTTTTCCTTATTTTGTTGCAAAAAAGACAGAAATTCTGTTTCTTTTTGGGGAAAAAGACAGAAATTCCACTTATTTAGAGGCAAAAAAGCAGAAATTCTTCTTATTTTGGGGCAAAAATGAAGAAATTTCCCTTTTTTATGGTAAAAAGTTATGCATTCTTCTTATTTTCGGGCAAAAAGGCAGAAATTCTCTGTATTTTGGAGCAAAATTGCAGAAATTCCCCGAATTGTGGGGCAAAAAGGCAAAAATTTCCTATATGTTGGGGCAAAAAGACAGAAATTCTTCTTATTTTGGGGCAATACTCAAAAATTCCACTTATTTTGGGGCAAAATTCTAGAAATTTCCTTTACTTTGGGGCAAAATTGCAGAAATTTCACTTATTTTGAGGCAAAATTGCAGAAATTTCAATTATTTCAGGGAAAATAAGCAGAAATTTTCTTATTTTGGGGCAAAAAGGCAGAAATTCCTAATATTTTGTGGTAAAAATGCAGAAATGACGCTTATTTTGAGGTAAAAAGTCTGAATTTCCCCTTATTTGGGGGCAAAAATGCAGAAATTTCCTTTATTTTGGGGCAAAATTGCAGAAATTTCACTTATTTCAGGGTAATAAGTCAGAAATTTTTTTTATTTTGGGGCAAAAAAGACAGTAATTCCCTTTGTTTTGGGGGAAAAAGACAGAAATTCCACTTATTTATAGGCAAAAAAGCAGAAATTCCCATTTTTTTGGAGCAAAAATGAAGACATTTTCTTTTTTTATGGCAAAAAGGTATGCATTCTTCTTATTTTCGGGCAAAAATGAAGAAATTCCCCGTATTTAGGAGCAAAATTGCAGAAATTTCCCTAATTGTGGGGCAAAAAGGCAGAAATTCCCTATATGTTGTGGCAAAAAGACAGAAATTCTCCTTATTTTGGGGCAAAACTCAGAAATTCCACTTATTTTGTGGCAAAATTCCAGAAATTTCCCTTATTTTGGGGCAGAATTGCAGAAATTTCACTTATTTTGTGTCAAAATGGCAGAAATTTCATTTATTTCAGGGAAATAAGGCAGAAATTTTCCTAATTTTGGGGCAAAAAGGCAGAAATTCCTAATATTTTTGGCAAATACAGAAATTACCCTTAGTTTGAGGTAAAAAGGCTAAAATTCCCATTATTTGGGGGCAAAAAGGCAGAAATTTCCCTTATTTTGGGGCAAAATTGCAGAAATTTCACTTATTTCAGGGTAATAAGTCAGAAATTTTCCTTATTTCTGGCAAAAATACAAAAATTCGCCTTATTTTGAGGTAAAAAGGCCGAAATTCCGCTTATTTGGGGGCAAAAATGAAGAAAATTCCCTTATTTTGGGGCAAAATAGCAGAAATTTTACTTATTTCCGGGTAATAAGTCAAAAATTTTCCTTATTTTTAGGCAAAAATGAAGAAATTCCCCTTATTTTGAGGTAAAAAGGCCGAAATTCCCCTTATTTGGGGGCAAAAAACAGAAATTCTCCTTATTTTGGAACAAAACTCAGAAATTCCACTTATTTTTGGGCAAATGTCCAGAAATTTCACTTATTTTGGGGCAAAATTGCAGAAATTTCACTTATTTTGGGGCAAAATTGCAGAAATTGCACTTATTTCAGATAAAAAAGCAGAAATTTTCTTATTTGGGGCAAAAAGGCAGAAATTTCTATTATGTTGGTACAAAATTGCAGAAATTTTTCTTATTTTGGGGCAAAAAGGCAGAAATTTCCCATATTTTGAGGCAAAAATGCAGAAATTTCTTTTATTTTGAGGTAAAATGGCTGAATTTCTTCGTATTTGGGGGCAAAAAGGCAGAAATTTCACTTATTTTTGGACAAAATTGCAGAAATTTCACTTATTTAAGGGAAAAAAGGCAAAAATTTTCCTTATTTTTAGGCAAAATTCAGTAATTTCTAATATTTTTTGGCAAAAATGCAGAAATTCCCCTTATTTTGAGGTAAAAAGGCTGAAATTCCCCTTATTTGGGGGCAAAAAGGCAGAAATTTCCCTTATTTTGGGGCAAAATTGCAGAAATTTCACATATTTCAGGGTAATAACTCAGAAATTTTCCTTATTTTGGGGCAAAAAATACAAAAATTCCCTTTGTTTTGGGGGAAAAAGACAGAAATAACACTTATTTAGAGGCAAAAATGCAGAAATTCCTTTTATTTTGAAGCAATAATGAAGAAATTTCCCTTTTTTATGGCAAAAATGTATGCATTCTTTTTATTTTTGGGCAAAAAGGCAAAAATTACTTACATTTTGAAGCATAATTGCAGAAATTCCCCTAATTGTGGGGGAAAAAGGCAGAAATTCCATATATGTTGGGGCAAAAAGACAGAAATTCTCCTTATTTTGGGGCAAAACTCAGAAATTACACTTATTTTGGTACAAAATTCCAGAAATTTCTCTTATTTTGGGGAAAAATTGCAGAAATTTCACTTATTTTGGGGCAAAATTGCAGAAATTTCACTTATTTTAGGGAAAAAAGCAGAAATTATCCTTATTTCGGGGCAAAAATGAAAAAAGTTTCTCTTTCTTATGACAAAAAGGTATGCATTCTTCTTATTTTCGGGCAAAAAGGCAGAAATTCCCCGTATTTTGGGGCAAAATTGCATAAATTCCCCTAAATGTAGGGCAAAAAGGCAGAAATTCCCTATATGTTAGGGCAAAATAAAAAAATTCTCCTTATTTTTGGGCAAAACTCAGAAATTTCCCTTATTTTGGGGCAAAATTCCAGAAATTTCCCTTATTTTGGGGAAAAATAAAGAAATTTCCCTTATTTTGAGGTAAAAAGGCTGAAATTCCCCTTATTTGGGGGCAAAAAGGCAAAAATTTCACTTATTTTGGGGCAAAATTGCAGAAATTTCACTTATTTCAGGGAAAAAAGGCAGAAATTTTCCTTATTTTGGGGCAAAAAGGCAGAAATTCCTAATATTTTGTGGCAAAAATGCAGAAATTCCCATTATTCTGAGGTAAAAAGGCTGAAATTCCCCTTATTTGGGGGCAAAAAGGCAGAATTTTCACTTATTTTGGAGCAAAATTGCAGAAATTTCACTTAATTCAGGAAAAAAAGGCAGAAATATTCCTTATTTTTGGCAAAAAGGCAGAAATTCCTAATATTTTGTGGCAAAAATGCAGAAATTCCCCTTTTTTTGAGGTAAAAAGGCTGAAATTCCTATTATTTTGGGGCAAAAAAAACAGAAATTCCCTTTGTTTTGGAGGAAAAAGACAGAAATTCCACTTATTTAGCGGCAAAAAACAGAAATTCCCCTTATTTTGGAGCAATAATGAAGAAATTTCTCTTTTTTATGGCAAAAATGTATGCATTCTTTTTATTTTTGAGCAAAAAGGCAGATATTCCCCATATTTTGTAGCAAAATTGCAGAAATTCCCCCAATTGAGGGGCAAAAAGGCAGATATTCCCTATATGTTGGGGTAAAAAGACAGAAATTCTCCTTATTTTGGGGCAAAACTCAGAAATTCCACTTATTTTGTTGCAAAATTCCAGAAATTTATCTTATTTTGGGGCAAAATTGCAGAAATTTCACTTATTTTGGGGCAAAATTGCAGAAATTTCACTTATTTTAAGGAAAAAAGGCCGAAAATTTTCTTATTTTGGGGCAAAAAGAGAGAAATTCCTAATATTTTGTGGCAAAAATGCAGAAATTTCCCTTATTTTGAGGTAAAAAGGCTGAAATTCCCTATATTTAGTGGCAAAAAAGCAGAAATTTCCATTATTTTGGGGCAAAATTGCAGAAATTTCACTTATTTTAGGGTAGGTAATAAGTCAGTAATTTTCTTTATTTTGGGGCAAAAAAGACAGGAATTCCCTTTGTTTTGGGGGAAAAAAACAGAAATTCCACTTATTTAGAGGCAAAAAGGAGAAATTCCCCTTATTTTGGAGCAAAAATGAAGAAATTTCCCTTTTTTTATGGCAAAATGGTATGCATTCTTTTTATTTTCGGACAAAAAGGCAGAAATTCCCCGTATTTTGGAGCAAAATTGCAGAAATTCCTCTAATTGTGGGGCAAAAAGGCAGAAATTCCCTATATGTTAGGGCAAAAAGAAGAAATTCTCTTTATTTTGGGTCAAAACTCAGAAATTCCACTTATTTTGGGGCAAAATTTCAGAAATTTCTTTTATTTTGTAGCAAAATTGCAGAAATTTCACTTATTTTGGGGCAAAATTGCAGAAATTTCACTTATTTCAGGGAAAAAAAGCAGAAATTTTCCTTATTTTGGGTCAAAAATTCTAAAATTCCTAATATTTTGTGGCAAAAATGCAGAAATTCCCCTTATTTTGAGGTAAAAAGGCAGAAATTCCTTTTATTTTGGGGCAAAAAGGCAGAATTTTCCCTTATTTTGGGGCAAAATTGCAGAAATTTTACATATTTCAGGGTAATAAGTCAGAAATTTTCTTTATTTTTGGGCAAAAAAGACAGAAATTCTTTTTGTCTTTGGGGAAAAAGACAGAAATTCCACTTATTTAGAGGAAAAAAAGCAGAAATTCCCCTTAATATGGAGCAAAAATGAAGAAATTTGCCTTTTTTATGGCAAAAAGTTATGCATTCTTCTTATTTTCGGGCAAAAAGGCAGAAATTCCCCGTATTTTGGAGCAAAATTGCAGAAATTCCCCTAATTGTGGGGTAAAAAGGCAGAAATTCCGTATATGTTGTGGCAAAAAGACAGAAATTCTCCTTATTTTTAGGCAAAACTCAGAAATTTTACTTATTTTGGGGCAAAATTGCAGAAATTTCACTTATTTCAGGAAAAAAAGCAGAAATTTTCTTATTTTGGGGCAAAAAGGTAGAAATTTCTTTAATTTTGGTACAAAATTGCAGAAATTGTTCTTATTTTGGGGCAAATATGCAGAAATTCCCCTTATTTTGAGGTAAAAAGGCTGAAATTCCCCTTATTTGGGGGCAAAAAGGCAGAAATTTCCCTTATTTTGGGGCAAAATTGCAGAAATTTCACTTATTTCAGGGTAATAAGTCAGAAATTTTCCTTATTTTGGTAAAAAAAATACAAAAATTCCTTTGTTTTGGGGGAAAAACACAGAAATTCCACTTATTTAGAGGCAAAAAAGCAGAAATTCCCCTTATTTTGGAGCAAAATTGCAGAAATTCCCCTAAATGTGGGCAAAAAGGCAGAAATACCCTATATGTTGGGGCAAAAAAACAGAAATTCTCCTTATTTTGGGGCAAAACTCAAAAATTCCATTTATTTTCGGGGAAAATTTCAGAAATTTCACATATTTTGGGGCAAAATTGCAAAAATTTCACTTATTTTGGAACAAAATTGCAGAAATTTCACTTATTTCAGAAAAAATGCAGAAATTTTCTTATTTGGGGGCAAAAAGGCAGAAATTTTTATTATTTTGCTACAAAATTGCAGAAATTTTTCTTATTTTGGGGCAAAAAGGCAGAAATTCCCCATATTTTGTAGCAAAATTGCAGAAATTCCCCTAATTGTGGGGCAAAAAGGCAGAAATTCCCTATATGTTGGGGCAAAAATATAGAAATTCCCCTTATTTTGGGGCAAAACTCAGAAATTCCACTAATTTTGTTGCAAAATTCCAGAAATTTCCCTTATTTTGGGGCAAAATTGCAGAAATTTCACTTATTTTGGGGCAAAATTGCAAAAATTTCACATATTTCAGGAAAAAAAGGCAGAAATTTTCCTTATTTTGGGGCAAAAACGCAGAAATTCCTAATGTTTTGTGGCAAAAATGCAGAAATTCCCCTTATTTTGAGGTAAAAAGGCTTAAATTCCCCTTATTTTGGGGCAAAAAGGCAGAAATTTCCAGTATTTTGGGGCAAAATTGCAAAAATTTCACTTATTTCAGGGTAATAAGTCAGAAATTTTCCTTATTTTGGGGCAAAAAATACAGGAATTCCCTTTGTTTTGGGGGAAAAAGATAGAAATTCCACTTATTTAGAGGCAAAAAAGCAGAAATTCCCCTTATTTTGGAGCAAAAATGAAGAAATTTCATTTTTTTTATGGTAAAAAGGTATGCATTCTTCTTATTTTCGGGCAAAAAGGCAGAAATTCCCCATATTTTGGAGCAAAGTTGCAGAAATTCCCCTAACTGTGGGGCAAAAAGGCAGAAATTCCCTAAATGTTAGGGCAAAAAAAGAAATTCTCCTTATTTTGGGGCAAAACTCAGAAATTCCACTTATTTTGGGGCAAAATTCCAGATATTTCCCTTATTTTGGGGCAAAATTGCAGAAATTTCCCTTATTTTGTGGCAAAATTGCAAAAATTTTTCTTATTTCAGGAAAAAAAGGCAGAAATTTTCCTTATTTTGGGGCAAAAAGGCAGAAATTCCTAATATTTTGTGGCAAAATTGCAGATATTCCCCTTATTTTGAGGTAAAAAGGCTGAAATTCCCCTTATTTGGGGGCAAAAAGGCAGAATTTTCCCTTATTTTGGGGCAAAATTGCAGAAATTTCACTTATTTCAGGGTAATATGTCAGAAATTTTCCTTATTTTGGGGCAAAAAAGACAGAAATTCCTTTTGTTTTGAGTAAAAAGACAGAAATTCCACTTATTTAGAGGCAAAAAAGCATATATTCTTCTTAATATGGAGCAAAAATAAAGAAATTTCTCTTTTTTATGGCAAAAAGTTATGCATTCTTCTTATTTTCGGGCAAAAAGGCAGAAATTCCCTGTATTTTGGAGCAAAATTGCAGAAATTCCCTTAATTGTGGGGTAAAAAGGCAGAAATTCCCTATATGTTTGGGCAAAAATACAGAAATTCTCCTTATTTTGGGGCAAAACTCAGAAATTCCACTTATTTTCGGTGAAAATTCCAGAAATTTCCCTAATTTAGGGGCAAAATAGCAGAAATTTCACTTATTTTGGGGAAAAATTGCAGAAATTTCACTTATTACAGAAAGAAAAGCAGAAATTTTCTTATTTTGGGCAAAAAGGCAGAAATTTCTTTTATTTTGGTGCAAAATTGCAGAAATTTTTCTTATTTTGGGGCAAAAAGGCAGAAATTTCCCTTATTTTTGGCAAAAATGCAGAAATTCCCCTTTTTTGAGGTAAAAAGGCTGAAATTCCCATTATTTTGGAGCAAAAAAGAAGAAATTTCCCTTATTTTGGGGCAAAATTGCAGAAATTTAACTTATTTCAGGGTAATAAGTCAGAAATTTTCTTTATTTTGGGGCAAAAAGACAGGAATTCCTTTGTTTTACGGGAAATAGACAGAAATTCCACTTATTTAGAGGCAAAAAAGCAGAAATTCCCCTTATTTTGGAGCAAAATTGCAGAAATTCCCCTAATTGTGGGGCAAAAAGGCAGAAATTCCCTATATGTTGGGGCAAAAAGATAGAAATTCTCCTTATTTTTGGGCAAAACTTAGAAATTCCACTTATTTTGTGGCAAAATTCCAGAAATTTCACTTATGTTGGGGCAAAATTGCAGAAATTTCACTTATTTTGGGGCAAAATTGCAGAAATTTCACTTATTTCAGAAAAAAAAGCAGAAATTTTATTATTTGGGGGCAAAAAGGCAGAAATTTCTATTATTTTGGTACAAAATTGCAGAATTTTTTTTTATTTTCTGTCAAAAAAGACAAAATTTCCCATATTTTGTGGCAAAAATACAGAAATTCCCCTTATTTTGAGGTAAAAAGTCTGAAATTCCTCTTACTTGGCTTCAAATGGCAGAAATTTCCTTTATTTTGGGGCAAAATTGCAGAAATTTCACTTATTTCAGGGTAATAAGTCAGAAATTTTCCTTTTTTTGGGGGGCAAAAAAGACAGAAATTCCCTTTGTTTTGGGGGAAAAAAACCGAAATTCCACTTGTTTAGAGGCAAAAAAGGAGAAATTCCCCTTATTTTGGAGCAAAAATGAAGCAATTTCCCTTTTTTTATGGCAAAAAGGTATGCATTCTTCTTATTTTTGGGCAAAAAGGCAGAAATTCCCCGTATTTTGGAGCACAATTGCAGAAATTCATCTAATTGTAGGGCAAAAAGGCATTAAATTCCCTATATGTTGGGGCAAAAAGACAGAAATTTGCCTTATTTTGGTGCAAAACTCAGAAATTCCACTTATTTTGGGGCAAAATTCCAGAAATTTATCTTATTTTGGGGCAAAATTGCAGAAATTTCACTTATTTTGGGGCAAAATTGCAGAAATTTCACTTATTTTAGGGAAAAAACGCCGAAAATTTTCTTATTTTGGGGCAAAAAGACAGAAATTCCTAATATTTTGTGGCAAAAATGCAGAAATTCCCCTTATTTTGAGGTAAAAAGGAGAAATTCCCTATATTTAGGGGCAAAAAAGCAGAAATTTCCATTATTTTGGAGCAAAATTGCAGAAATTCCTCTAATTGTGGGGCAAAAAGGCAGAAATTCCCTATATGTTAGGGCAAAAAGAAGAAATTCTCTTTATTTTGGGTCAAAACTCAGAAATTCCACTTATTTTGGGGCAAAATTTCAGAAATTTCTTTTATTTTGTAGCAAAATTGCAGAAATTTCACTTATTTTGGGGCAAAATTGCAGAAATTTCACTTATTTCAGGGAAAAAAAGCAGAAATTTTCCTTATTTTGGGTCAAAAATTCTAAAATTCCTAATATTTTGTGGCAAAAATGCAGAAATTCCCCTTATTTTGAGGTAAAAAGGCAGAAATTCCTTTTATTTTGGGGCAAAAAGGCAGAATTTTCCCTTATTTTGGGGCAAAATTGCAGAAATTTCACATATTTCAGGGTAATAAGTCAGAAATTTTCTTTATTTTTGGGCAAAAAAGACAGAAATTCTTTTTGTCTTTGGGGAAAAAGACAGAAATTCCACTTATTTAGAGGAAAAAAAGCAGAAATTCCCCTTAATATGGAGCAAAAATGAAGAAATTTGCCTTTTTTATGGCAAAAAGTTATGCATTCTTCTTATTTTCGGGCAAAAAGGCAGAAATTCCCCGTATTTTGGAGCAAAATTGCAGAAATTCCCCTAATTGTGGGGTAAAAAGGCAGAAATTCCGTATATGTTGTGGCAAAAAGACAGAAATTCTCCTTATTTTTAGGCAAAACTCAGAAATTTTACTTATTTTGGGGCAAAATTGCAGAAATTTCACTTATTTCAGGAAAAAAAGCAGAAATTTTCTTATTTTGGGGCAAAAAGGTAGAAATTTCTTTAATTTTGGTACAAAATTGCAGAAATTGTTCTTATTTTGGGGCAAATATGCAGAAATTCCCCTTATTTTGAGGTAAAAAGGCTGAAATTCCCCTTATTTGGGGGCAAAAAGGCAGAAATTTCCCTTATTTTGGGGCAAAATTGCAGAAATTTCACTTATTTCAGGGTAATAAGTCAGAAATTTTCCTTATTTTGGGAAAAAAATACAGAAATTCCTTTGTTTTGGGGGAAAAACACAGAAATTCCACTTATTTAGAGGCAAAAAAGCAGAAATTCCCCTTATTTTGGAGCAAAATTGCAGAAATTCCCCTAAATGTGGGCAAAAAGGCAGAAATACCCTATATGTTGGGGCAAAAAAACAGAAATTCTCCTTATTTTGGGGCAAAACTCAAAAATTCCACTTATTTTCGGGGAAAATTTCAGAAATTTCACATATTTTGGGGCAAAATTGCAAAAATTTCACTTATTTTGGAACAAAATTGCAGAAATTTCACTTATTTCAGAAAAAATGCAGAAATTTTCTTATTTGGGGGCAAAAAGGCAGAAATTTTTATTATTTTGCTACAAAATTGCAGAAATTTTTCTTATTTTGGGGCAAAAAGGCAGAAATTCCCCATATTTTGTAGCAAAATTGCAGAAATTCCCCTAATTGTGGGGCAAAAAGGCAGAAATTCCCTATATGTTGGGGCAAAAATATAGAAATTCCCCTTATTTTGGGGCAAAACTCAGAAATTCCACTAATTTTGTTGCAAAATTCCAGAAATTTCCCTTATTTTGGGGCAAAATTGCAGAAATTTCACTTATTTTGGGGCAAAATTGCAAAAATTTCACATATTTCAGGAAAAAAAGGCAGAAATTTTCCTTATTTTGGGGCAAAAACGCAGAAATTCCTAATGTTTTGTGGCAAAAATGCAGAAATTCCCCTTATTTTGAGGTAAAAAGGCTTAAATTCCCCTTATTTTGGGGCAAAAAGGCAGAAATTTCCAGTATTTTGGGGCAAAATTGCAAAAATTTCACTTATTTCAGGGTAATAAGTCAGAAATTTTCCTTATTTTGGGGCAAAAAATACAGGAATTCCCTTTGTTTTGGGGGAAAAAGATAGAAATTCCACTTATTTAGAGGCAAAAAAGCAGAAATTCCCCTTATTTTGGAGCAAAAATGAAGAAATTTCATTTTTTTATGGTAAAAAGGTATGCATTCTCCTTATTTTCGGGCAAAAAGGCAGAAATTCCCCATATTTTGGAGCAAAGTTGCAGAAATTCCCCTAACTGTGGGGCAAAAAGGCAGAAATTCCCTAAATGTTAGGGCAAAAAAAGAAATTCTCCTTATTTTGGGGCAAAACTCAGAAATTCCACTTATTTTGGGGCAAAATTCCAGATATTTCCCTTATTTTGGGGCAAAATTGCAGAAATTTCCCTTATTTTGTGGCAAAATTGCAAAAATTTTTCTTATTTCAGGAAAAAAAGGCAGAAATTTTCCTTATTTTGGGGCAAAAAGGCAGAAATTCCTAATATTTTGTGGCAAAATTGCAGAAATTCCCCTTATTTTGAGGTAAAAAGGCTGAAATTCCCCTTATTTGGGGGCAAAAAGGCAGAATTTTCCCTTATTTTGGGGCAAAATTGCAGAAATTTCACTTATTTCAGGGTAATATGTCAGAAATTTTCCTTATTTTGGGGCAAAAAAGACAGAAATTCCTTTTGTTTTGAGTAAAAAGACAGAAATTCCACTTATTTAGAGGCCAAAAAGCATATATTCTTCTTAATATGGAGCAAAAATAAAGAAATTTCTCTTTTTTATGGCAAAAAGTTATGCATTCTTCTTATTTTCGGGCAAAAAGGCAGAAATTCCCTGTATTTTGGAGCAAAATTGCAGAAATTCCCTTAATTGTGGGGTAAAAAGGCAGAAATTCCCTATATGTTTGGGCAAAAATACAGAAATTCTCCTTATTTTGGGGCAAAACTCAGAAATTCCACTTATTTTCGGTGAAAATTCCAGAAATTTCCCTAATTTAGGGGCAAAATAGCAGAAATTTCACTTATTTTGGGGAAAAATTGCAGAAATTTCACTTATTACAGAAAGAAAAGCAGAAATTTTCTTATTTTGGGCAAAAAGGCAGAAATTTCTTTTATTTTGGTGCAAAATTGCAGAAATTTTTCTTATTTTGGGGCAAAAAGGCAGAAATTTCCCTTATTTTTGGCAAAAATGCAGAAATTCCCCTTTTTTGAGGTAAAAAGGCTGAAATTCCCATTATTTTGGAGCAAAAAAGAAGAAATTTCCCTTATTTTGGGGCAAAATTGCAGAAATTTAACTTATTTCAGGGTAATAAGTCAGAAATTTTCTTTATTTTGGGGCAAAAAGACAGGAATTCCTTTCTTTTACGGGAAATAGACAGAAATTCCACTTATTTAGAGGCAAAAAAGCAGAAATTCCCCTTATTTTGGAGCAAAATTGCAGAAATTCCCCTAATTGTGGGGCAAAAAGGCAGAAATTCCCTATATGTTGGGGCAAAAAGATAGAAATTCTCTTTATTTTTGGGCAAAACTTAGAAATTCCACTTATTTTGTGGCAAAATTCCAGAAATTTCACTTATGTTGGGGCAAAATTGCAGAAATTTCACTTATTTTGGGGCAAAATTGCAGAAATTTCACTTATTTCAGAAAAAAAAGCAGAAATTTTATTATTTGGGGGCAAAAAGGCAGAAATTTCTATTATTTTGGTACAAAATTGCAGAATTTTTTTTATTTTCTGTCAAAAAAGACAAAATTTCCCATATTTTGTGGCAAAAATACAGAAATTCCCCTTATTTTGAGGTAAAAAGTCTGAAATTCCTCTTACTTGGCTTCAAATGGCAGAAATTTCCTTTATTTTGGGGCAAAATTGCAGAAATTTCACTTATTTCAGGGTAATAAGTCAGAAATTTTCCTTTTTTTGGGGGGCAAAAAAGACAGAAATTCCCTTTGTTTTGGGGGAAAAAAACCGAAATTCCACTTGTTTAGAGGCAAAAAAGGAGAAATTCCCCTTATTTTGGAGCAAAAATGAAGCAATTTCCCTTTTTTTATGGCAAAAAGGTATGCATTCTTCTTATTTTTGGGCAAAAAGGCAGAAATTCCCCGTATTTTGGAGCAAAATTGCAGAAATTCATCTAATTGTAGGGCAAAAAGGCATTAAATTCCCTATATGTTGGGGCAAAAAGACAGAAATTTGCCTTATTTTGGTGCAAAACTCAGAAATTCCACTTATTTTGGGGCAAAATTCCAGAAATTTATCTTATTTTGGGGCAAAATTGCAGAAATTTCACTTATTTTGGGGCAAAATTGCAGAAATTTCACTTATTTTAGGGAAAAAACGCCGAAAATTTTCTTATTTTGGGGCAAAAAGACAGAAATTCCTAATATTTTGTGGCAAAAATGCAGAAATTCCCCTTATTTTGAGGTAAAAAGGCTGAAATTCCCTATATTTAGGGGCAAAAAAGCAGAAATTTCCATTATTTTGGAGCAAAATTTCAGAAATTCCTCTAATTGTGGGGCAAAAAGGCAGAAATTCCCTATATGTTAGGGCAAAAAGAAGAAATTCTCTTTATTTTGGGTCAAAACTCAGAAATTCCACTTATTTTGGGGCAAAATTTCAGAAATTTCTTTTATTTTGTAGCAAAATTGCAGAAATTTCACTTATTTTGGGGCAAAATTGCAGAAATTTCACTTATTTCAGGGAAAAAAAGCAGAAATTTTCCTTATTTTGGGTCAAAAATTCTAAAATTCCTAATATTTTGTGGCAAAAATGCAGAAATTCCCCTTATTTTGAGGTAAAAAGGCAGAAATTCCTTTTATTTTGGGGCAAAAAGGCAGAATTTTCCCTTATTTTGGGGCAAAATTGCAGAAATTTCACATATTTCAGGGTAATAAGTCAGAAATTTTCTTTATTTTTGGGCAAAAAAGACAGAAATTCTTTTTGTCTTTGGGGAAAAAGACAGAAATTCCACTTATTTAGAGGAAAAAAAGCAGAAATTCCCCTTAATATGGAGCAAAAATGAAGAAATTTGCCTTTTTTATGGCAAAAAGTTATGCATTCTTCTTATTTTCGGGCAAAAAGGCAGAAATTCCCCGTATTTTGGAGCAAAATTGCAGAAATTCCCCTAATTGTGGGGTAAAAAGGCAGAAATTCCGTATATGTTGTGGCAAAAAGACAGAAATTCTCCTTATTTTTAGGCAGAACTCAGAAATTTTACTTATTTTGGGGCAAAATTGCAGAAATTTCACTTATTTCAGGAAAAAAAGCAGAAATTTTCTTATTTTGGGGCAAAAAGGTAGAAATTTCTTTAATTTTGGTACAAAATTGCAGAAATTGTTCTTATTTTGGGGCAAATATGCAGAAATTCCCCTTATTTTGAGGTAAAAAGGCTGAAATTCCCCTTATTTGGGGGCAAAAAGGCAGAAATTTCCCTTATTTTGGGGCAAAATTGCAGAAATTTCACTTATTTCAGGGTAATAAGTCAGAAATTTTCCTTATTTTGGGAAAAAAATTACAGAAATTCCTTTGTTTTGGGGGAAAAACACAGAAATTCCACTTATTTAGAGGCAAAAAAGCAGAAATTCCCCTTATTTTGGAGCAAAATTGCAGAAATTCCCCTAAATGTGGGCAAAAAGGCAGAAATACCCTATATGTTGGGGCAAAAAAACAGAAATTCTCCTTATTTTGGGGCAAAACTCAAAAATTCCACTTATTTTCGGGGAAAATTTCAGAAATTTCACATATTTTGGGGCAAAATTGCAAAAATTTCACTTATTTTGGAACAAAATTGCAGAAATTTCACTTATTTCAGAAAAAATGCAGAAATTTTCTTATTTGGGGGCAAAAAGGCAGAAATTTTTATTATTTTGCTACAAAATTGCAGAAATTTTTCTTATTTTGGGGCAAAAAGGCAGAAATTCCCCATATTTTGTAGCAAAATTGCAGAAATTCCCCTAATTGTGGGGCAAAAAGGCAGAAATTCCCTATATGTTGGGGCAAAAATATAGAAATTCCCCTTATTTTGGGGCAAAACTCAGAAATTCCACTAATTTTGTTGCAAAATTCCAGAAATTTCCCTTATTTTGGGGCAAAATTGCAGAAATTTCACTTATTTTGGGGCAAAATTGCAAAAATTTCACATATTTCAGGAAAAAAAGGCAGAAATTTTCCTTATTTTGGGGCAAAAACGCAGAAATTCCTAATGTTTTGTGGCAAAAATGCAGAAATTCCCCTTATTTTGAGGTAAAAAGGCTTAAATTCCCCTTATTTTGGGGCAAAAAGGCAGAAATTTCCAGTATTTTGGGGCAAAATTGCAAAAATTTCACTTATTTCAGGGTAATAAGTCAGAAATTTTCCTTATTTTGGGGCAAAAAATACAGGAATTCCCTTTGTTTTGGGGGAAAAAGATAGAAATTCCACTTATTTAGAGGCAAAAAACAGAAATTCCCCTTATTTTGGAGCAAAAATGAAGAAATTTCATTTTTTTATGGTAAAAAGGTATGCATTCTTCTTATTTTCGGGCAAAAAGGCAGAAATTCCCCATATTTTGGAGCAAAGTTGCAGAAATTCCCCTAACTGTGGGGCAAAAAGGCAGAAATTCCCTAAATGTTAGGGCAAAAAAAGAAATTCTCCTTATTTTGGGGCAAAACTCAGAAATTCCACTTATTTTGGGGCAAAATTCCAGATATTTCCCTTATTTTGGGGCAAAATTGCAGAAATTTCCCTTATTTTGTGGCAAAATTGCAAAAATTTTTCTTATTTCAGGAAAAAAAGGCAGAAATTTTCCTTATTTTGGGGCAAAAAGGCAGAAATTCCTAATATTTTGTGGCAAAATTGCAGAAATTCCCCTTATTTTGAGGTAAAAAGGCTGAAATTCCCCTTATTTGGGGGCAAAAAGGCAGAATTTTCCCTTATTTTGGGGCAAAATTGCAGAAATTTCACTTATTTCAGGGTAATATGTCAGAAATTTTCCTTATTTTGGGGCAAAAAAGACAGAAATTCCTTTTGTTTTGAGTAAAAAGACAGAAATTCCACTTATTTAGAGGCAAAAAAGCATATATTCTTCTTAATATGGAGCAAAAATAAAGAAATTTCTCTTTTTTATGGCAAAAAGTTATGCATTCTTCTTATTTTCGGGCAAAAAGGCAGAAATTCCCTGTATTTTGGAGCAAAATTGCAGAAATTCCCTTAATTGTGGGGTAAAAAGGCAGAAATTCCCTATATGTTTGGGCAAAAATACAGAAATTCTCCTTATTTTGGGGCAAAACTCAGAAATTCCACTTATTTTCGGTGAAAATTCCAGAAATTTCCCTAATTTAGGGGCAAAATAGCAGAAATTTCACTTATTTTGGGGAAAAATTGCAGAAATTTCACTTATTACAGAAAGAAAAGCAGAAATTTTCTTATTTTGGGCAAAAAGGCAGAAATTTCTTTTATTTTGGTGCAAAATTGCAGAAATTTTTCTTATTTTGGGGCAAAAAGGCAGAAATTTCCCTTATTTTTGGCAAAAATGCAGAAATTCCCCTTTTTTGAGGTAAAAAGGCTGAAATTCCCATTATTTGGGAGCAAAAAGGAAGAAATTTCCCTTATTTTGGGGCAAAATTGCAGAAATTTAACTTATTTCAGGGTAATGAGTCAGAAATTTTCTTTATTTTGGGGCAAAAAGACAGGAATTCCTTTGTTTTACGGGAAATAGACAGAAATTCCACTTATTTAGAGGCAAAAAAGCAGAAATTCCCCTTATTTTGGAGCAAAATTGCAGAAATTCCCCTAATTGTGGGGCAAAAAGGCAGAAATTCCCTATATGTTGGGGCAAAAAGATAGAAATTCTCCTTATTTTTGGGCAAAACTTAGAAATTCCACTTATTTTGTGGCAAAATTCCAGAAATTTCACTTATGTTGGGGCAAAATTGCAGAAATTTCACTTATTTTGGGGCAAAATTGCAGAAATTTCACTTATTTCAGAAAAAAAAGCAGAAATTTTATTATTTGGGGGCAAAAAGGCAGAAATTTCTATTATTTTGGTACAAAATTGCAGAATTTTTTTTTATTTTCTGTCAAAAAAGACAAAATTTCCCATATTTTGTGGCAAAAATACAGAAATTCCCCTTATTTTGAGGTAAAAAGTCTGAAATTCCTCTTACTTGGCTTCAAATGGCAGAAATTTCCTTTATTTTGGGGCAAAATTGCAGAAATTTCACTTATTTCAGGGTAATAAGTCAGAAATTTTCCTTTTTTTGGGGGGCAAAAAAGACAGAAATTCCCTTTGTTTTGGGGGAAAAAAACCGAAATTCCACTTGTTTAGAGGCAAAAAAGGAGAAATTCCCCTTATTTTGGAGCAAAAATGAAGCAATTTCCCTTTTTTTATGGCAAAAAGGTATGCATTCTTCTTATTTTTGGGCAAAAAGGCAGAAATTCCCCGTATTTTGGAGCACAATTGCAGAAATTCATCTAATTGTAGGGCAAAAAGGCATTAAATTCCCTATATGTTGGGGCAAAAAGACAGAAATTTGCCTTATTTTGGTGCAAAACTCAGAAATTCCACTTATTTTGGGGCAAAATTCCAGAAATTTATCTTATTTTGGGGCAAAATTGCAGAAATTTCACTTATTTTGGGGCAAAATTGCAGAAATTTCACTTATTTTAGGGAAAAAACGCCGAAAATTTTCTTATTTTGGGGCAAAAAGACAGAAATTCCTAATATTTTGTGGCAAAAATGCAGAAATTCCCCTTATTTTGAGGTAAAAAGGCTGAAATTCCCTATATTTAGGTGCAAAAAAGCAGAAATTTCCATTATTTTGGGGCAAAATTGCAGAAATTTCACTTATTTTAGGGTAGGTAATAAGTCAGTAATTTTCTTTATTTTGGGGCAAAAAAGACAGGAATTCCCTTTGTTTTGGGGGAAAAAAACAGAAATTCCACTTATTTAGAGGCAAAAAGGAGAAATTCCCCTTATTTTGGAGCAAAAATGAAGAAATTTCCCTTTTTTTATGGCAAAATGGTATGCATTCTTTTTATTTTCGGACAGAAAGGCAGAAATTCCCCGTATTTTGGAGCAAAATTGCAGAAATTCCTCTAATTGTGGGGCAAAAAGGCAGAAATTCCCTATATGTTAGGGCAAAAAGAAGAAATTCTCTTTATTTTGGGTCAAAACTCAGAAATTCCACTTATTTTGGGGCAAAATTTCAGAAATTTCTTTTATTTTGTAGCAAAATTGCAGAAATTTCACTTATTTTGGGGCAAAATTGCAGAAATTTCACTTATTTCAGGGAAAAAAAGCAGAAATTTTCCTTATTTTGGGTCAAAAATTCTAAAATTCCTAATATTTTGTGGCAAAAATGCAGAAATTCCCCTTATTTTGAGGTAAAAAGGCAGAAATTCCTTTTATTTTGGGGCAAAAAGGCAGAATTTTCCCTTATTTTGGGGCAAAATTGCAGAAATTTCACATATTTCAGGGTAATAAGTCAGAAATTTTCTTTATTTTTGGGCAAAAAAGACAGAAATTCTTTTTGTCTTTGGGGAAAAAGACAGAAATTCCACTTATTTAGAGGAAAAAAAGCAAAAATTCCCCTTAATATGGAGCAAAAATGAAGAAATTTCCCTTTTTTATGGCAAAAAGTTATGCATTCTTCTTATTTTCGGGCAAAAAGGCAGAAATTCCCCGTATTTTGGAGCAAAATTGCAGAAATTCCTCTAATTGTGGGGTAAAAAGGCAGAAATTCCGTATATGTTGTGGCAAAAAGACAGAAATTCTCCTTATTTTTAGGCAAAACTCAGAAATTTTACTTATTTTGGGGCAAAATTGCAGAAATTTCACTTATTTCAGGAAAAAAAGCAGAAATTTTCTTATTTTGGGGCAAAAAGGTAGAAATTTCTTTAATTTTGGTACAAAATTGCAGAAATTGTTCTTATTTTGGGGCAAATATGCAGAAATTCCCCTTATTTTGAGGTAAAAAGGCTGAAATTCCCCTTATTTGGGGGCAAAAAGGCAGAAATTTCCCTTATTTTGGGGCAAAATTGCAGAAATTTCACTTATTTCAGGGTAATAAGTCAGAAATTTTCCTTATTTTGGGAAAAAAATACAGAAATTCCTTTGTTTTGGGGGAAAAACACAGATATTCCACTTATTTAGAGGCAAAAAAGCAGAAATTCCCCTTATTTTGGAGCAAAATTGCAGAAATTCCCCTAAATGTGGGCAAAAAGGCAGAAATACCCTATATGTTGGGGCAAAAAAACAGAAATTCTCCTTATTTTGGGGCAAAACTCAAAAATTCCACTTATTTTCGGGGAAAATTTCAGAAATTTCACATATTTGGGGGCAAAATTGCAAAAATTTCACTTATTTTGGAACAAAATTGCAGAAATTTCACTTATTTCAGAAAAAATGCAGATATTTTCTTATTTGGGGGCAAAAAGGCAGAAATTTTTATTATTTTGCTACAAAATTGCAGAAATTTTTCTTATTTTGGGGCAAAAAGGCAGAAATTCCCCATATTTTGTAGCAAAATTGCAGAAATTCCCCTAATTGTGGGGCAAAAAGGCAGAAATTCCCTATATGTTGGGGCAAAAATACAGAAATTCCCCTTATTTTGGGGCAAAACTCAGAAATTCCACTAATTTTGTTGCAAAATTCCAGAAATTTCCCTTATTTTGGGGCAAAATTGCAGAAATTTCACTTATTTTGGGGCAAAATTGCAAAAATTTCACATATTTCAGGAAAAAAAGGCAGAAATTTTCCTTATTTTGGGGCAAAAACGCAGAAATTCCTAATGTTTTGTGGCAAAAATGCAGAAATTCCCCTTATTTTGAGGTAAAAAGGCTTAAATTCCCCTTATTTTGGGGCAAAAAGGCAGAAATTTCCAGTATTTTGGGGCAAAATTGCAGAAATTTCACTTATTTCAGGGTAATAAGTCAGAAATTTTCCTTATTTTGGGGCAAAAAATACAGGAATTCCCTTTGTATTGGGGGAAAAAGATAGAAATTCCACTTATTTAGAGGCAAAAAAGCAGAAATTCCCCTTATTTTGGAGCAAAAATGAAGAAATTTCATTTTTTTATGGTAAAAAGGTATGCATTTTTCTTATTTTCGGGCAAAAAGGCAGAAATTCCCCGTATTTTGGAGCAAAATTGCAGAAATTCCCCTAACTGTGGGGAAAAAAGGCAGAAATTCCCTAAATGTTAGGGCAAAAAAAGAAATTCTCCTTATTTTGGGGCAAAACTCAGAAATTCCACTTATTTTGGGGCAAAATTTCAGATATTTCCCTTATTTTGGGGCAAAATTGCAGAAATTTCCCTTATTTTGTGGCAAAATTGTAAAAATTTCTCTTATTTCAGGAAAAAAAGGCAGAAATTTTCCTTATTTTGGGGCAAAAAGGCAGAAATTCCTAATATTTTGTGGCAAAATTGCAGAAATTCCCCTTATTTTGAGGTAAAAAGGCTGAAATTCCCCTTATTTGGGGGCAAAAAGGCAGAATTTTCCCTTATTTTGGGGCAAAATTGCAGAAATTTCACTTATTTCAGGGTAATATGTCAGAAATTTTCCTTATTTTGGGGCAAAAAAGACAGAAATTCCTTTTGTTTTGAGTAAAAAGACAGAAATTCCACTTATTTAGAGGCCAAAAAGCATATATTCTTCTTAATATGGAGCAAAAATAAAGAAATTTCTCTTTTTTATGGCAAAAAGTTATGCATTCTTCTTATTTTCGGGCAAAAAGGCAGAAATTCCCTGTATTTTGGAGCAAAATTGCAGAAATTCCCTTAATTGTGGGGTAAAAAGGCAGAAATTCCCTATATGTTTGGGCAAAAATACAGAAATTCTCCTTATTTTGGGGCAAAACTCAGAAATTCCACTTATTTTCGGTGAAAATTCCAGAAATTTCCCTAATTTAGGGGCAAAATAGCAGAAATTTCACTTATTTTGGGGAAAAATTGCAGAAATTTCACTTATTACAGAAAAAAAAGCAGAAATTTTCTTATTTTGGGCAAAAAGGCAGAAATTTCTTTTATTTTGGTGCAAAATTGCAGAAATTTTTCTTATTTTGGGGCAAAAAGGCAGAAATTTCCCTTATTTTTGGCAAAAATGCAGAAATTCCCCTTTTTTGAGGTAAAAAGGCTAAAATTCCCATTATTTGGGAGCAAAAAAGAAGAAATTTCCCTTATTTTGGGGCAAAATTGCAGAAATTTAACTTATTTCAGGGTAATAAGTCAGAAATTTTCTTTATTTTGGGGCAAAAAGACAGGAATTCCTTTGTTTTACGGGAAATAGACAGAAATTCCACTTATTTAGAGGCAAAAAAGCAGAAATTACCCTTATTTTGGAGCAAAATTGCAGAAATTCCCCTAATTGTGGGGCAAAAAGGCAGAAATTCCCTATATGTTGGGGCAAAAAGATAGAAATTCTCCTTATTTTTGGGCAAAACTTAGAAATTCCACTTATTTTGTGGCAAAATTCCAGAAATTTCACTTATGTTGGGGCAAAATTGCAGAAATTTCACTTATTTTGGGGCAAAATTGCAGAAATTTCACTTATTTCAGAAAAAAAAGCAGAAATTTTATTATTTGGGGGCAAAAAGGCAGAAATTTCTATTATTTTGGTACAAAATTGCAGAATTTTTTTTTTATTTTCTGTCAAAAAAGACAAAATTTCCCATATTTTGTGGCAAAAATACAGAAATTCCCCTTATTTTGAGGTAAAAAGTCTGAAATTCCTCTTACTTGGCTTCAAATGGCAGAAATTTCCTTTATTTTGGGGCAAAATTGCAGAAATTTCACTTATTTCAGGGTAATAAGTCAGAAATTTTCCTTTTTTTGGGGGCAAAAAAGACAGAAATTCCCTTTGTTTTGGGGGAAAAAAACCGAAATTCCACTTGTTTAGAGGCAAAAAAGGAGAAATTCCCCTTATTTTGGAGCAAAAATGAAGCAATTTCCCTTTTTTTATGGCAAAAAGGTATGCATTCTTCTTATTTTTGGGCAAAAAGGCAGAAATTCCCCGTATTTTGGAGCACAATTGCAGAAATTCATCTAATTGTAGGGCAAAAAGGCATTAAATTCCCTATATGTTGGGGCAAAAAGACAGAAATTTGCCTTATTTTGGTGCAAAACTCAGAAATTCCACTTATTTTGGGGCAAAATTCCAGAAATTTATCTTATTTTGGGCAAAATTGCAGAAATTTTACTTATTTTGGGGCAAAATTGCAGAAATTTCACTTATTTTAGGGAAAAAAGGCCGAAAATTTTCTTATTTTGGGGCAAAAAGACAGAAATTCCTAATATTTTGTGGCAAAAATGCAGAAATTCCCCTTATTTTGAGGTAAAAAGGCTGAAATTCCCTATATTTAGGGGCAAAAAAGCAGAAATTTCCATTATTTTGGGGCAAAATTGCAGAAATTTCACTTATTTTAGGGTAGGTAATAAGTCAGTAATTTTCTTTATTTTGGGGCAAAAAAGACAGGATTTCCCTTTGTTTTGGGGGAAAAAAACAGAAATTCCACTTATTTAGAGGCAAAAAGGAGAAATTCCCCTTATTTTGGAGCAAAAATGAAGAAATTTCCCTTTTTTTATGGCAAAATGGTATGCATTCTTTTTATTTTCGGACAGAAAGGCAGAAATTCCCCGTATTTTGGAGCAAAATTGCAGAAATTCCTCTAATTGTGGGGCAAAAAGGCAGAAATTCCCTATATGTTAGGGCAAAAAGAAGAAATTCTCTTTATTTTGGGTCAAAACTCAGAAATTCCACTTATTTTGGGGCAAAATTTCAGAAATTTCTTTTATTTTGTAGCAAAATTGCAGAAATTTCACTTATTTTGGGGCAAAATTGCAGAAATTTCACTTATTTCAGGGAAAAAAAGCAGAAATTTTCCTTATTTTGGGTCAAAAATTCTAAAATTCCTAATATTTTGTGGCAAAAATGCAGAAATTCCCCTTATTTTGAGGTAAAAAGGCAGAAATTCCTTTTATTTTGGGGCAAAAAGGCAGAATTTTCCCTTATTTTGGGGCAAAATTGCAGAAATTTCACATATTTCAGGGTAATAAGTCAGAAATTTTCTTTATTTTTGGGCAAAAAAGACAGAAATTCTTTTTGTCTTTGGGGAAAAAGACAGAAATTCCACTTATTTAGAGGAAAAAAAGCAAAAATTCCCCTTAATATGGAGCAAAAATGAAGAAATTTCCCTTTTTTATGGCAAAAAGTTATGCATTCTTCTTATTTTCGGGCAAAAAGGCAGAAATTCCCCGTATTTTGGAGCAAAATTGCAGAAATTCCTCTAATTGTGGGGTAAAAAGGCAGAAATTCCGTATATGTTGTGGCAAAAAGACAGAAATTCTCCTTATTTTTAGGCAAAACTCAGAAATTTTACTTATTTTGGGGCAAAATTGCAGAAATTTCACTTATTTCAGGAAAAAAAGCAGAAATTTTCTTATTT
Source organism: Micromys minutus (assembly GCF_963924665.1). Lineage (NCBI taxonomy): Eukaryota > Metazoa > Chordata > Mammalia > Rodentia > Muridae > Micromys > Micromys minutus. The sequence goes on from NW_027667574.1 coordinate 136,552, forward strand.
TGGGGCAAAAAGGTAGAAATTTCTTTAATTTTGGTACAAAATTGCAGAAATTGTTCTTATTTTGGGGCAAATATGCAGAAATTCCCCTTATTTTGAGGTAAAAAGGCTGAAATTCCCCTTATTTGGGGGCAAAAAGGCAGAAATTTCCCTTATTTTGGGGCAAAATTGCAGAAATTTCACTTATTTCAGGGTAATAAGTCAGAAATTTTCCTTATTTTGGGAAAAAAATACAGAAATTCCTTTGTTTTGGGGGAAAAACACAGAAATTCCACTTATTTAGAGGCAAAAAAGCAGAAATTCCCCTTATTTTGGAGCAAAATTGCAGAAATTCCCCTAAATGTGGGCAAAAAGGCAGAAATACCCTATATGTTGGGGCAAAAAAACAGAAATTCTCCTTATTTTGGGGCAAAACTCAAAAATTCCACTTATTTTCGGGGAAAATTTCAGAAATTTCACATATTTTGGGGCAAAATTGCAAAAATTTCACTTATTTTGGAACAAAATTGCAGAAATTTCACTTATTTCAGAAAAAATGCAGAAATTTTCTTATTTGGGGGCAAAAAGGCAGAAATTTTTATTATTTTGCTACAAAATTGCAGAAATTTTTCTTATTTTGAAGCAAAAAGGAAGAAATTCCCCATATTTTGTAGCAAAATTGCAGAAATTCCCCTAATTGTGGGGCAAAAAGGCAGAAATTCCCTATATGTTGGGGCAAAAATACAGAAATTCCCCTTATTTTGGGGCAAAACTCAGAAATTCCACTAATTTTGTTGCAAAATTCCAGAAATTTCCCTTATTTTGGGGCAAAATTGCAGAATTTTCACTTATTTTGGGGCAAAATTGCAAAAATTTCACATATTTCAGGAAAAAAAGGCAGAAATTTTCCTTATTTTGGGGCAAAAACGCAGAAATTCCTAATGTTTTGTGGCAAAAAAGCAGAAATTCCCCTTATTTTGAGGTAAAAAGGCTTAAATTCCCCTTATTTTGGGGCAAAAAGGCAGAAATTTCCAGTATTTTGGGGCAAAATTGCAGAAATTTCACTTATTTCAGGGTAATAAGTCAGAAATTTTCCTTATTTTGGGGCAAAAAATACAGGAATTCCCTTTGTTTTGGGGGAAAAAGATAGAAATTCCACTTATTTAGAGGCAAAAAAGCAGAAATTCCCCTTATTTTGGAGCAAAAATGAAGAAATTTCATTTTTTTATGGTAAAAAGGTATGCATTTTTCTTATTTTCGGGCAAAAAGGCAGAAATTCCCCGTATTTTGGAGCAAAATTGCAGAAATTCCCCTAACTGTGGGGCAAAAAGGCAGAAATTCCCTAAATGTTAGGGCAAAAAAAGAAATTCTCCTTATTTTGGGGCAAAACTCAGAAATTCCACTTATTTTGAGGCAAAATTTCAGATATTTCCCTTATTTTGGGGCAAAATTGCAGAAATTTCCCTTATTTTGTGGCAAAATTGCAAAAATTTCTCTTATTTCAGGAAAAAAAGGCAGAAATTTTCCTTATTTTGGGGCAAAAAGGCAGAAATTCCTAATATTTTGTGGCAAAATTGCAGAAATTCCCCTTATTTTGAGGTAAAAAGGCTGAAATTCCCCTTATTTGGGGGCAAAAAGGCAGAATTTTCCCTTATTTTGGGGCAAAATTGCAGAAATTTCACTTATTTCAGGGTAATATGTCAGAAATTTTCCTTATTTTGGGGCAAAAAAGACAGAAATTCCTTTTGTTTTGAGTAAAAAGACAGAAATTCCACTTATTTAGAGGCAAAAAAGCATATATTCTTCTTAATATGGAGCAAAAATAAAGAAATTTCTCTTTTTTATGGCAAAAAGTTATGCATTCTTCTTATTTTCGGGCAAAAAGGCAGAAATTCCCTGTATTTTGGAGCAAAATTGCAGAAATTCCCTTAATTGTGGGGTAAAAAGGCAGAAATTCCCTATATGTTTGGGCAAAAATACAGAAATTCTCCTTATTTTGGGGCAAAACTCAGAAATTCCACTTATTTTCGGTGAAAATTCCAGAAATTTCCCTAATTTAGGGGCAAAATAGCAGAAATTTCACTTATTTTGGGGAAAAATTGCAGAAATTTCACTTATTAAAGAAAAAAAAGCAGAAATTTTCTTATTTTGGGCAAAAAGGCAGAAATTTCTTTTATTTTGGTGCAAAATTGCAGAAATTTTTCTTATTTTGGGGCAAAAAGGCAGAAATTTCCCTTATTTTTGGCAAAAATGCAGAAATTCCCCTTTTTTGAGGTAAAAAGGCTGAAATTCCCATTATTTGGGAGCAAAAAAGAAGAAATTTCCCTTATTTTGGGGCAAAATTGCAGAAATTTAACTTATTTCAGGGTAATAAGTCAGAAATTTTCTTTATTTTGGGGCAAAAAGACAGGAATTCCTTTGTTTTACGGGAAATAGACAGAAATTCCACTTATTTAGAGGCAAAAAAGCAGAAATTCCCCTTATTTTGGAGCAAAATTGCAGAAATTCCCCTAATTGTGGGGCAAAAAGGCAGAAATTCCCTATATGTTGGGGCAAAAAGATAGAAATTCTCCTTATTTTTGGGCAAAACTTAGAAATTCCACTTATTTTGTGGCAAAATTCCAGAAATTTCACTTATGTTGGGGCAAAATTGCAGAAATTTCACTTATTTTGGGGCAAAATTGCAGAAATTTCACTTATTTCAGAAAAAAAAGCAGAAATTTTATTATTTGGGGGCAAAAAGGCAGAAATTTCTATTATTTTGGTACAAAATTGCAGAATTTTTTTTTATTTTCTGTCAAAAAAGACAAAATTTCCCATATTTTGTGGCAAAAATACAGAAATTCCCCTTATTTTGAGGTAAAAAGTCTGAAATTCCTTTTACTTGGCTTCAAATGGCAGAAATTTCCTTTATTTTGGGGCAAAATTGCAGAAATTTCACTTATTTCAGGGTAATAAGTCAGAAATTTTCCTTTTTTTGGGGGCAAAAAAGACAGAAATTCCCTTTGTTTTGGGGGAAAAAAACCGAAATTCCACTTGTTTAGAGGCAAAAAAGGAGAAATTCCCCTTATTTTGGAGCAAAAATGAAGCAATTTCCCTTTTTTTATGGCAAAAAGGTATGCATTCTTCTTATTTTTGGGCAAAAAGGCAGAAATTCCCCATATTTTGGAGCACAATTGCAGAAATTCATCTAATTGTAGGGCAAAAAGGCATTAAATTCCCTATATGTTGGGGCAAAAAGACAGAAATTTGCCTTATTTTGGTGCAAAACTCAGAAATTCCACTTATTTTGGGGCAAAATTCCAGAAATTTCTCTTATTTTGGGGCAAAATTGCAGAAATTTCACTTATTTAGGGGCAAAATTGCAGATATTTCACATATTTCAGGGAAAAAAGGCAGAAATTTTCCTTATATTGGGGCAAAAAAGCAGAAATTCTTATATTTTGTGGCAAAACTGCAGAAATTCCCCTTATTTTGAGGTAAAAAGAGTGAAATTCCTCTTATTTTGGAGCAAAAATGAAGAAATTTCCACTTTTTATGGCACAAAGGTATGCATTCTTCTTATTTTCGGGAAAAAGGCAGAAATTCCCCGTATTTTGGAGCAAAATTGCAGAAATTCCCCTAATTGTGGGGCAAAAAGTCAGAAATTCCCTATATGTTGGGGCAAAAAGACAGAAATTCTCTTTACGTTGGGGCAAACCTCAGAAATTCCACTTATTTTGGGGCAAAATTCCAGAAATTTTCCTTGTTTTGGGGCATAATTGCAGAAATTTCACTTATTTTGGGGCAAAATTGCAGAAATTTCACTTATTTCAGAAAAAAATGAGAAATTTTCCTATTTTGGGTCAAAAAGGCAGAAATTTCTTTTATTTTGGTACAAAATTGCAGAAATTTTTCTTATTTTGGGGCAAAAAGGCAGTAATTTCCCATATTTTGGGGCAAAAATGCAGAAATTCTCTTTATATTGAGGTAAAAAGACTGAAATTCCCCTTATTTGGGGGCAAAAAGGCAGAAATTTTCCTTATTTTGAAGCAAAATTGCAGAAATTTCACTTATTTCAGGGAAAAAGGCAAAAATTTTCCTCATTTTGGGGCAAAAAGGCAGAAATTCCTAATATTTTGTGGCAAAAATGAAGAAATTCCCCTTATTTTGAGGTAAAAAGGCTGAAATTCCTTTTATTTGGGGGGAAAAGGCAGAAATTTCCATTATTTTGGGGCAAAATTGCAGAAATTTTCTTATTTTGGGGCAAAAAGGCAAAAATTTCTTTTATTTTGGTACAAAATTGCAGAAATTTTTCTTATTTTGGGGCAAAAAGGCAGAAATTTCCCATATTTTGGGGCAAAAATGCAGAAATTCTCCTTATTCTGAGGTATAAAGGCTGAAATTCCCATTATTTGGGGGCAAAAAGGCAGAAATTTCCCTTATTTTGGAGCAAAATTGTAGAAATTTCCCTTTTTTATGGTAAAAAGGTATGCATTCTTCTTATTTTATAGGCAAAATGCAGAAATTCCCCATATTTTTGAGCAAAATTGCAGAAATTCCCCTAATTGTGGTGCAAAAATGCAGAAATTCCCTATATGATGGGGCAAAAACACAGAAATTCTCCTTATTTTGGGGCAAAACTCAGAAATTCCACTTATTTTGGGGCAAAATTGCAGAAATTTCACTTATTTCAGAAAAAAAGCAGAAATTTTCTTATTTTGGGGCAAAAAGCAGAAATTTCTTTTATTTTGGTACAAAATTGCAGAAATTTTTCTTATTTTGGGGCAAAAAGGCAGAAATTTCACTTATTTTGGGCAAAAATGCAGAATTTTCCATTATTTTGAGGGAAAAATGCTGAAATTCCCATTATTTGGGTGCAAAAAGGCAGAAATTTCCCTTATTTTGTGGCAAAATTGCAGAAATTTTACTTATTTCAGGGTAATAAGTCAGAATTTTTGTTTATTTTGGGGCAAAAAAGACAGATATTCCCTTTGTTTGGGAGAAAAAGACAGAAATTCCTCTTATTTTGAGGCAAAAAAGCAGAAATTCCTTTTATTTTGGAGCAAAATTGCGGAAATTCCCCTAATTGTGGGGCAAAAAGGAAGAAATTTCCTATATGTTTAAGCAAAAAGATAGAAATTCTCATTATTTTGGGACAAAACTCAGAAATTCCACTTATTTTGGGGCAAAATTCCAGAAATTTCACTTATTTTTGGGAAAATTGAAAAAATTTCACTTATTTAGGGGCAAAATTGCAGAAATTTCACTTATTTCAGAAAAAAAGCAGAAATTTTCTTATATGGGGGCAAAAGGGCAAAAATTTCCTATATTTTTTGGCAAAAATACAGAAATTCCCCTTATTTTGAGGTAAAAAGGCTGAAATTCCTTTTATTTTGGAGCAAAAAAGCAGAAATTTCTTTTTTTTAAGGCAAAATTGCAGAAATTTCACTTATTTCAGGATAATAAGTCAGAAATTTTCTTTATTTTGTGGCAAAAAGAGAGGAATTCCCTTTGTTTTGGGGGAAAAAGACAGAAATTCCACTTGTTTAGAGGTAAAAAAGCAGAAATTCCCCTTATTTTGGAGCAAAAATGAAGAAATTACCCTTTTTTTATGGCAAGAAGGTATGCATTCTTCTTATTTTTGGGCAAAAAGGCAGAAATTCCCCGTATTTTGGAGCAAAATTGCAGAAATTCCCCTAATTGTGGGGCAAAAAGCCAGAAATTCCCTATATGTTGGGGCAAAAAGACATAAATTTTCTTTATTTTGGGGCAAAACTCAGAAATTCCACTTATTTTGGGGCAAAATTGCAGAAATTTTCTCTTATTTTGGGGCGAAATTGCAAAAATTTCACATATTTTGGGGCAAAATTGCAGAAATTTCACTTATTTGAGATAAAAAAGGCAGAAATTTTTCTTATTTTGGGGCAAAAATGCAGAAATTCTTATATTTTGTGACAAAACTGCAGAAATTCCCCTTATTTTGAGGTAAAAAGCCTGAAATTCCCCATATTTGGGGGCAAAAAGGCAGAAATTTCCCTTATTTTGGGGCAAAATTGCAGAAATTTAACTTACTTCAGGGTAATAAGTCAGAAATTCCCTTATTTTGGTGTAAAAAAGAGAGAAATTCCCTTTGTTTGGGGGGAAAAGAAAAAATCTACTTATTTAAAGGCAAAAATGCAGAAATTCCCCTTTTTTGGAGCAAAAATGAAGAAATTTCCCTTTTTTATGGCAAAAACGTATGCATTCTTCTTATTTTCGGGTAAAAAGGCAGAAATTCCTTGTATTTTGGAGCAAAATTAGAGAAATTCCCCTAAATGTGACGCAAAAAGGCAGAAATTCCCTCTATGTTTGGGCAAAAAGACAGAAATTCTCTATATTTTGGGGCAAAACTCATAAATTCCACTTATTTTGGGGCAAAATTCCAGAAATTTCCCTTATTTTGGGGCAAAATTGCAGAAATTTCACTTATTTTGGGGCAATATTGCAGAAATTTCATTTATTTCAGGGAAAAAAGGAAGAAATTTTCCTTATTTTGGGGCCAAAAGGCAGAAATTCCTAATATTTTGTGGCAAAATGCAGAAATTCCCCTTATTTTGAGGTAAAAAAACTGAAATTCCCCTTATTTGGGGGCAAAAAGGCAGAAATTTCCCTTATTTTGGGGCAAAATTGCAAAAATTTCACTTATTTTGGGGAAAAATTGCAGAAATTTCACATATGTCAGGGAACAAAGGCAGATATTTTCCTTATTTTGGGGCAAAAAGGCAGAAATTCTTATATTTTGTGGCAAAACTTCAGAAATTCCCCTTATTTTGAGGTAAAAATGTGAAATTCCCTTTATTTGGGTGCAAAAAGGCAGAAATTTCCCTTATTTGGGGGCAAAATTGCAGAAATTTCACTTACTTCAGGGTAATAAGTCAGAAATTTCCTTATTTTGGTGCAAAAAAGACAGAAATTTTCTTTGTTTTGAGGGAAAAAGAAAAAAATCCACTTATTTAGAGGCAAAAATGCAGAAATTCCCCTTATTTTGGAGCAAAAATGAAGAAATTTCCCTTTTTTTAAGCTAAAAAAGGTATGCATTCTTCTTATTTGCGGGCAAAAAGGCAGAAATTCCTTGTATTTTGGAGCAAAATTGCAGAAATTCCTCTAATTGTGGGGCAAAAAGGCAGAAATTCCCTATATGTTGGGGCAAAATTGCAGAAATTTCACTTATTTTGGGACAAAATTGCAGAAATTTCATTTATTTCAGGGAAAAAAGAAAGAAATTTTCCCTATTTTGGGTCAAAGAGGCAGAAATTCCTAATATTTTGTGGCAAAAATGCAAAAAATCTTTTTATTTTGAGGTAAAAAGGCTGAAATTCCCTTTTTGGGGGGGCAAAAAGGTAGAAATTTCCTTTATTTTGGGGCAAAATTGCAGAAATTTCACTTATTTCAGGGTAATAAGTCAGAATTTTCCCTTAATTTGGGGCAAAAAAGACAGAAATTCCTTTTGTTTTGGGGGAAAAAGACAGAAATTCCTCTTATTTTGAGGCAAAAAAGCAGAAATTCCCCTTATTTTGGAGCAAAAATGAAGAAATTTCCTTTTTTTGGCAAAATGGTATGCATTCTTCTTATTTTCGGGCAAAAAGTCAGAAATTCCCCGTATTTTGGAGCAAAATTGTAGAAATTCCCCTAATTGTGGGGCAAAAAGGCAGAAATTCTCTATATGTTTTGGCAAAAAGATAGGAATTCTCCTTATTTTGGGGCAAAACTCAGAAATTTCACTTATTTTGGGGCAAAATTCAAGAAATTTCCGTTATTTTGGGGCAGAATTGCAGATATTTCACTTATTTTGGGGCAAAATTGCAGAAATTTCACTTATTTCAGAAAAAAAGATGAAATTTTCTTATTTTGGAGCAAAAAGGCAGAAATTTCTTATATTTTGGTACAAAATTGCAGAAATTTTTCTTATTTTGGGGCAAAATGGCAGAAATTTCCCATATTTTGGGGCAAAAATGCAGAAATTCCCCTTATTTTGAGGTAAAAAGACTGAAATTCCTCTTATTTGGGGACAAAAAGGCAGAATTTTAACTTATTTTGGGGCTAAATTGCAAAAATTTCACTTATTTAAGGGTAATAAGTCAGAAAATTTCCATATTTTGGGGCAAACAAGACAGAAATTCCCTCTTTTTGGGGAAATAGACAGAAATTCCACTTATTTAGAGGCAAAAAAGCAAAAATTCCCCTTATTTTGGAGCAAAAATGAAGAAATTTCCACTTTTTATGGCATAAAGGTATGCATTCTTCTTATTTTCGCGCAAAAAGGCAGAAATTCCCCGTATTTTGGAGCAAAATTGCAGAAATTTCCCTTATTTTGGGGCAAAAAGGCAGAAATTTCTTTTATTTTGGGAAAAAATTGCAGAAATATCACTTATTTCAGGGCATAATTCAAAAATTCCTTTTATTTTGGGGCAAAAAGACAGAAATTCCGTTTATTTTTGGGTAAAAAGGCAAAAATTTCACTTATTTTGATGTAAAAAGGCAGAAATTCCTATTATTTTGGGGCAAAAATGAAGAAATTTCCATTTTGTGGCAAAAGGTATACATTACCCTTATATTTGGGAAAAAAGCAGAAATTCCCTGTATTTTGGAGCAAAATTGCAGAAATTCCCCTAGTTGTGGGGCAAAAAGGGAGAAATTTTCTATTTGTTGGGGCAAAAAGACAGAAATTCTCCTTATTTTGGGGCAAAACTCAGAAATTCCACTTATTTTGGGGCAAAATTGCAGAAATTTCACTTATTTTGGGGCAAAATTGCAGAAATTTCCTTTATTTCAGGAAAGAAAGAGAGAAATTTTTCTTATTTTGGGGCAAAAAGTCAGAAATTCCTAATATTTTGTGGCAAAAATGAAGAAATTCCCTTTATTTTGTGTCAAAAAGTCACAAATTTCCCTTATTTTGAGGCAAAATTGAAGAAATTTCATTTATTTCAGGGCATAATTCAAAAATTTCTTTTATTTTGGGGCAAAAAGACAGAAATTCCATTTATTTTTGGATAAGAAAGGCAGAAATTTCACTTATTTTGAGCTAAAAAGGCAGAAATTCCTCTTATTTTGGGGCAAAAATGAAGAAATTTCCCTTTTTTTGTGGCAAAAGGTATACATTCCCCTTATTTTCGGGCTAAAAAGCAGAAGTTCCCCGTATTTTGGAGCAAAATTGCAGAAATTCTCCTAATTGTGGGGCAAAAATGCAGAAATTCCCTATATGTTGGGGTAAAAAGACAGAAATTCTTTTTATTTTGGGTCAAAACTCAGAAATTACACTTATTTTGGGGCAAAATTCAAAAAATTTATCTTATTTATGGGCAAAATTGCAGAAATTTTACTTATTTTGGGGCAAAATTGCAGAAATTTCACGTATTTTGTGGCAAAATTGCAGAAATTTCACTTATTTCAGGGAAAAATGCAGAAATTTTCCTTATTTTGGGGCAAAAAGGCAGAAATTATTAATATTTTTGGTAAAAATGCAGAAATTTCCTTTATTTTGTGTCAAAAAGGCAGAAATTTCCTTTATTTTGGGTCAAAATTGCAGAAATTTCACTTATTTCAGGGCATAATTCAAAAATTCCTTTTATTTTGGGGCAAAAAGAGAGAAATTCCGTTTATTTTGTGTAAAAAGGTAGAAATTTCACTTATTTTGAGGTAAAAATGCAGAAATTCCTCTTATTTTGGGGCAAAAATGAAGAAATTTCCATTTTTTTGTGGCAAAAGGTATACATTCCCCTTATTTTCGGGCAAAAATGCAGAAATTCCCGTATTTTGGAGCAAAATTGCAGAAATTCCCCTAATTGTGGGGCAAAAAGGCAGAAATTCCCTATATGTTGAAGCAAAAAGACAAAAATTCTCCACATTTTTGGGCAAACTCAGAAATTCCACTTATTCTGGGGTAAAATTTCAGAAATTTCCCTTATTTTGGGGCAAAATTGCAGAAATTGCCCTTATTTTAGGGCAAAATTGCAGAAATTTCACTTATTTCATGGAAAAAAGGCAGAAATTTTCCTTATTTTGGAGCAAAAAGGCAGAAATTCCTAATATTTTTGGCAAAAATGCAGAAATTCCCCTTATTTTGAGGTAAAAATGCTGAAATTCCCCTTATTTGGGGGCAAAAAGGCATAAGTTTTCCTTATTTTGGGGCAAAAAGACAGAAATTGCCCTTATTTTGTGGCAAAAAGGCAGAAATTTCTTTTATTTTTGGGAAAAATTGCAGAACTATCACTTATTTCAGGGCATAATTCAAAAATTCCTTTTATTTTGGGGCAAAAAGACAGAAATTCCGTTTATTTTTGGGTAAAAAGGCAGAAATTTCACTTATTTTGAGGTAAAAATGCAGAAACTCCTCTTATTTTGAGACAAAAATGAAGAAATTTCTTTTTTTTTGTGGCAAAAGGTATACATTATTTTTATTTTCGGGCTAAAAAGCAGAAATTCCCTGTATTTTGTAGCAAAATTGCATAAATTCCTCTAATTGTGGGGCAAAAATGCAGAAATTCCCTATATGTTGGGGCAAAAAGACAGAAATTCTTTTTATTTTTGGGGCAAAACTCAGAAATTCCATTTATTTTGGGGCAAATTCCAGAAATTTCCCTTATTTTGGGGCAAAATGCAGAAATTTCAATTATTTTGGGGCAACATTGCAGAAATTTCACTTATTTCAGGGAAAAAAGGCAGAAATTTTTGATAGTTTGGAGTAAAATGGCAGAAATTCTCAATATTTGTGGCAAAAATGCAGAAATTCCCCTATTTTGAGGTAAAAAGTCTGAAATTTCCCTTATTTCGGAACAAAAAGGCAGAAATTTCCATTATTTTGGGGCAAAATTGCAGAAATTTCACTTATTTCAGGGAAAAAAGGCAGAAATTTTCTTATTTTGGGGCAAAAAGTCAGAAATTCCTAATATTTTGTGGCAAAAATGCAGAAATTCCCCTTATTTTGTGTCAAAAAGGCAGAAATTTCTTTTATGTTGGAGCAAAATTGCAGAAATTTCCCTTATTTCAGGGCAAAATTCAATAATTCCTTTTATTTTGGGGCAAAAAGACCGAAATTCCGTTTATTTTTGGGTAAAAAGGCAGAAATTTCACTTATTTTGATGTAAAAATGCAGAAATTCCTATTATTTTGTGGCAAAAATGAAGAAATTTCCCTTTTTTGTGGCAAAAGGTATACATTCCCCTTATTTTTGGGAAAAAAAGCAGAAATTCCCTTTATTTCAAGTGAAATTGCAAAAATTCCCCTAGTTGTGGGGCAAAAAGGGAAAAATTCCCTATTTGTTGGGGCAAAAAGACAGAAATTCTCCTTATTTTGGGGCAAAACTCAGAAATTCTAATTATTTTCGGGCAAAATTGCAGAACTTTCACTTATTTTGAGGCAAAATTGCAGAAATTTCCTTTATTTCAGGGAAGAAAGACAGAAATTTTCTTTATTTTGGGCCAAAAAGGCAGAAATTCCTAATATTTTGTGGCAAAAATGCAGAAATTCCTCTAATTTTGTGTCAAAAAGTCAGAAATTTCCCTCATTTTGGGGCAAAATTGAAGAAATTTCACTTATTTCAGGGCATAATTCAAAAATTCCTTTTATTTTGGGGCAAAAAGACAGAAATTCCATTTATTTTTGGGGAAAAAAGGCAGAAATTTCATTTATTTTGAGGTAAAAAGGCAGAAATTCCTCTTATTTTGGGGCAAAAATGAAGAAATTTCCCTTTTTGTGGCAAAAGGTACACATTCCCCTTATTTTCCGGCAAAAAACAGAAATTCCTTGTATTTTGAAGCAAAATTGCAGAAATTCTTCTAATTGTGGGGCAAAAATGCAGAAATTCCCTATATGTTGGGGTAAAAAGACAGAATTTTTTTTATTTTGGGGCAAAACTCAGAAATTCCACTTATTTTGGGGCAAAATTCCAGGATTTTCCCTTATTTTTGGGCAAAATTGCAGAAATTTTACGTATTTTGGGGCAAAATTTCAGAAATTTCACTTATTTTGGGGCAAAATTGCAGAAATTTCACTAATTTCAGGGAAAAAATGCGGAAATTTTTTTTATTTTGGGGCAAAAAGGCAGTAATTCCTAATATTTTTTGGCAAAAATGCAGAAATTTCCTTTATTTTTTGTCAAAAAGGCAGAAAGTTCCTTTATTTTGGAGCAAATTTGCAGAAATTTCACTTATTTCAGGGCATAATTCAAAAATACTTTTTATTTTGGGGCAAAAAGACAGAAATTCCATTTATTTGGGGTAAAAAGGCAGAAATTTCACTTATTTTGAGGTAAAAATGCAGAAATTCCTCTTATTTTGGGGCAAAAATGAAGAAATTTCACTTTTTTGTGGCAAAAGGTATACATTGCTCTTATTTTCGGGCAAAATAGCAGAAATGCCCGTATTTTGGAGCAAAATTGCAGAAATTCCCCAAATTGTGGGACAAAAAGGCAGAAATTCCCTATATGTTGAGGCAAAAAGACAAAAATTTTCCACATTTTTGGGCACAACTCAGAAATTACACTTATTATGAGGCAAAATTCCAGAAATTTTCCTTATTTTGGGGCAAAATTCCAGAAATTGCCCTTATTTTAGGGCAAAATTGCAGAAATTTCACTTATTTCATGGAAAAAAGGCAGAAATTTTCCTTATTTTGGAGCAAAAAGGCAGAAATTCCTAATAGTTTGTGGCAAAATTGCAGAAATTACCCTTATGTTGAGGTAAAAAGGCTGAAATTTCCCTTATTTGGGGGCAAAAAGAGATAAATTTCCCTTATTTTGTGGCAAAAATACAGAAATACACCTTATTTTGTCACAAAATGGAAGAAATTTCTTTTATTTTGGGGAAAAATTGCAGAAATATCTCTTATTTCAGGGCATAATTCAAAAATTCCTTTTATTTTGGGGAAAAAAGACAGAAATTCCGTTTATTGTTGGGTAAAAAGGCAAAAATTTCATTTATTTTGAGGTAAAAATGCAGAAATTCCTCTTATTTTGGGGCAAAAATAAAAAAAATTCTTTTTTGTGGCAAAAGGTATACATTATTTTTATTTTCGGGCTAAAAAGCAGAAATTCCCCGTATTTTGGAGCAAAATTGCAGAAATTCCCCTAATTGTGGGGCAAAAATGCAGAAATTCCCTATATGTTGTGGCCACAAGACAGAAATTCTTTATTTTGGGGCAAAAGGGCAGAAATTCCTAATATTTTGTGGCAAAAATGCTGAAATTCCCATTATTTTAAGGTAAAAAGGCTGAAATTCCTCTTATTTGGGGGCAAAATTCCAGAAATTTCCCTTACTTTGGGGCAAAATTCCGGAAATTTCACTTATTTTGGGGCAAAATTGCAGAAATTTCACTTACTTCAGGGAAAAAAGAGCAGGAATTTTCCTTATTTTGAGGCAAAAATGCAGAAATTCCTAATATTTTGTGTCAAGAAGGCAGAAATTTCTCTTATTTTGGGGCAAAATTGCAGAAATTTCACTTATTTCAGGGCATAATTCAAAAATTCCTTTTATTTTGGGGCAAAAAGACAGGAATTCCGTTTATTTTTGAATAAAAAGGCAGAAATTTCACTTATTTTGAGGTTAAAAGGCAGAAATTCCTCTTATTTTGGGGCAAAAATGAAGAAATTTCCCTTTTTTGTGGCAAAAGGTATACATTCCTCTTATTTTTGGGAAAAAAAGCAGAAATTCCCCGTATTTTGGAGCAAAATTGCAGAAATTCCCCTATTTGTGGGGCAAAAAGGCAGAAATTCCCTATATGTTGGGGCAAGAACACAGAAATTCATTTTATTTTGGGGTAAAACTCAGAAATTCCATTTATTTTGGGGAAAATTCCAGAAATTTCCCTTATTTTGGGGCAAAATTGCAGAAATTTCACTTATTTTTGGGCAAAATTGCAGAAATTTCACTTATTTCACTGCAAAATTCAAAAATTTCTTTTATTTTGGGGCAAAAAGACAGAAATTCCGTTTATTTTTGGATAAAAAGGCAGGAATTTCACTTATTTTGAGGTAAAAAGCAAGAAATTCCTCTTATTTTGGGGCAAAAATGAAGAAATTTCCCTTTTTTGTGGCAAAAGGTATACATTCCCCTTATTTTCGGGCAAAAAGGCAGAAATTCCCCGTATTTCGGAGCAAAATTGCAGAAAATCCCCTAATTGTGGGGCAAAAAGGCAGAAATTCCCTATGTGTTGGGGCAGAAAGACAGAAATTCTCCTTATTTTGGGAAAAAACTCAGAAATTCCACTTATTTTGGGGCAAAATTACAGAAATTTCCCTTATTTTGGGGTAAAATTGCATAAATTTCACTTATTTCAGGGCAAAATTCAAAAATTCCTTTTATTTTGGGGCAAAAAGACAGAAATTCCGTTTATTTTTGGGTAAAAAGGCAGAAATTTCACTTATTTTGAGGTAAAAAGGAAGAAATTCCTCTTATTTTGGGGCAAAAATGAAGAAATTTCCCTTTTTTGTGGCAAAAGGTATACATTCCCCTTATTTTCGGGCAAAAAAGCAAAAATTCCCCGTATTTTGGAGCAAAATTGCAGAAAATCCCCAAATTGTGTGGCAAAAATGCAGAAATTCTCTATATGTTGGGGCAAAAAGACAGAAATTCTTTATTTTGGGGCAAAACCCCGAAATTCCATTTATTTTGGGGAAAATTCCAAAAATTTCCCTTATTTTGGGGCTAAATTGCAGAAATTTCACTTATTTTGGGGCAAAATTGCAGAAATTTCACTTATTTCAGGAAAAAAAGGCAGAAATTTTTGATATTTTGGAGCAAAATGGCAGAAATTCTCAATATTTCGTGGCAAAAATGCAGAAATTCCCTTTATTTTGAGGTAAAAATGCTGAAATTCCCCTTATTTAGGAACAAAAAGGCAGAAATTTCCCTTATTTTGGGGCAAAAAGAGAGAAATTCCTTTTATTTTGTGGCAAAAAGGCAGAAATTTCTTTTATTTTGGGGTAAAATTGCAGAAATTTTACTTATTTCAGGGCATAATTCAAAAATTCTTTTTATTTTGGGGCAAAATGACAGAAATTACATTTATTTTTGGGTAGAAAGACAAAAATTTCAATTATTTTGAGGTTAAAAGGCAGAAATTCCTCTTATTTTGGGGCAAAAATGAAGAAATTTTCCTTTTTTGTGCAAAAGGTATACATTCCCCTTATTTTCGGGCAAAAAGGCAGAAATTCCCCGTATTTTGGAGCAAAATTGCAGAAATTCCCCTAATTGCGGGGCAAAAAGGCAAAAATTCCGTATATGTTAGGGCAAAAGTCAGATATTCTCATTATTTTGGGGCAA
The DNA here is from genome assembly GCF_963924665.1 of Micromys minutus. Classification (NCBI taxonomy): domain Eukaryota; kingdom Metazoa; phylum Chordata; class Mammalia; order Rodentia; family Muridae; genus Micromys; species Micromys minutus. Next base: position 151,806 of record NW_027667574.1, read on the forward strand.
AACTCAAAATTCCACTTATTCTGAGGCAAAATTCCAGAAATTTCCCTTATTTTGGGGCAAAATTCCAGAAATTTCCCTTATTTTAGGGCAAAATTGCAGAAATTTCACTTATTTCATGGAAAAAAGGCAGAAATTTTCCTTATTTTGGAGCAAAAAGGCAGAAATTCCTAATAGTTTGTGGCAAAATTGCAGAAATTCCCCTTATTTTGAGGTGAAAAGGCTGAAATTTCCCTTATTTGGTGGCAAAAAGAGATAAATTTCCCTTATTTTGGGGCAAAAAGACAGAAATTCCCCTTATTTTGTGGCAAAAGGCAGAAATTTCTTTTATTTTGGGGAAAAATTGCAGAAATATCACTTATATCAGGGCATAATTCAAAAATTCCTTTTATTTTGGGGAAAAAAGACAGAAATTCCGATTATTGTTGGGTAAAAAGGCAGAAATTTCACTTATTTTGAGGTAAAAATGCAGAAATTCCTCTTATTTTGGGGCAAAAATAAAAAAAATTCTTTTTTGTGGCAAAAGGTATACATTATTTTTATTTTCGGGCTAAAAAGAAGAAATTCCCCGTATTTTGGAGCAAAATTGCAGAAATTTTTCTAATTGTGGGGCAAAAATGCAGAAATTCCCTATATGTTGTGGCCAAAAGACAGAAATTCCTTATTTTGGGGCAAAAAGGCAGAAATTCCTAATATTTTGTGGCAAAAATGCTGAAATTCCCATTATTTTAAGGTAAAAAGGCTGAAATTCCCCTTATTTGGGGGCAAAATTCCAGAAATTTCCCTTATTTTGGGGCAAAATTCCAGAAATTTCACTTATTTTTGGGGCAAAATTGCAGAAATTTCACTTATTTCAGGGAAAAAAAGGCAGGAATTTTCCTTATTTTGGGGCAAAAATGCAGAAATTCCTAATATTTTGTGTCAAAAAGGCAGAAATTTCTCTTATTTTGGGGCAAAATTGCAGAAATTTCACTTATTTCAGGGCATAATTCAAAAATTCCTTTTATTTTGGAGCAAAAAGACAGAAATTCCGTTTATTTTTGAATAAAAAGGCAGAAATTTCACTTATTTTGAGGTTAAAAAGCAGAAATTCCTCTTATTTTGGGGCAAAAATGAAGAAATTTCCCTTTTTGTGGCAAAAGGTACACATTCCCCTTATTTTCCGGCAAAAAACAGAAATTCCTTGTATTTTGAAGCAAAATTGCAGAAATTCTTCTAATTGTGGGGCAAAAATGCAGAAATTCCCTATATGTTGGGGTAAAAAGACAGAATTTTTTTTTATTTTGGGGCAAAACTCAGAAATTCCACTTATTTTGGGGCAAAATTCCAGGATTTTCCCTTATTTTTGGGCAAAATTGCAGAAATTTTACGTATTTTGGGGCAAAATTTCAGAAATTTCACTTATTTTGGGGCAAAATTGCAGAAATTTCACTAATTTCAGGGAAAAAATGCGGAAATTTTTTTTATTTTGGGGCAAAAAGGCAGTAATTCCTAATATTTTTTGGCAAAAATGCAGAAATTTCCTTTATTTTTTGTCAAAAAGGCAGAAAGTTCCTTTATTTTGGAGCAAATTTGCAGAAATTTCACTTATTTCAGGGCATAATTCAAAAATACTTTTTATTTTGGGGCAAAAAGACAGAAATTCCATTTATTTGGGGTAAAAAGGCAGAAATTTCACTTATTTTGAGGTAAAAATGCAGAAATTCCTCTTATTTTGGGGCAAAAATGAAGAAATTTCACTTTTTTGTGGCAAAAGGTATACATTGCTCTTATTTTCGGGCAAAATAGCAGAAATGCCCGTATTTTGGAGCAAAATTGCAGAAATTCCCCAAATTGTGGGACAAAAAGGCAGAAATTCCCTATATGTTGAGGCAAAAAGACAAAAATTTTCCACATTTTTGGGCACAACTCAGAAATTACACTTATTATGAGGCAAAATTCCAGAAATTTTCCTTATTTTGGGGCAAAATTCCAGAAATTGCCCTTATTTTAGGGCAAAATTGCAGAAATTTCACTTATTTCATGGAAAAAAGGCAGAAATTTTCCTTATTTTGGAGCAAAAAGGCAGAAATTCCTAATAGTTTGTGGCAAAATTGCAGAAATTACCCTTATGTTGAGGTAAAAAGGCTGAAATTTCCCTTATTTGGGGGCAAAAAGAGATAAATTTCCCTTATTTTGTGGCAAAAATACAGAAATACACCTTATTTTGTCGCAAAATGGAAGAAATTTCTTTTATTTTGGGGAAAAATTGCAGAAATATCTCTTATTTCAGGGCATAATTCAAAAATTCCTTTTATTTTGGGGAAAAAAGACAGAAATTCCGTTTATTGTTGGGTAAAAAGGCAAAAATTTCATTTATTTTGAGGTAAAAATGCAGAAATTCCTCTTATTTTGGGGCAAAAATAAAAAAAATTCTTTTTTGTGGCAAAAGGTATACATTATTTTTATTTTCGGGCTAAAAAGCAGAAATTCCCCGTATTTTGGAGCAAAATTGCAGAAATTCCCCTAATTGTGGGGCAAAAATGCAGAAATTCCCTATATGTTGTGGCCACAAGACAGAAATTCTTTATTTTGGGGCAAAAGGGCAGAAATTCCTAATATTTTGTGGCAAAAATGCTGAAATTCCCATTATTTTAAGGTAAAAAGGCTGAAATTCCTCTTATTTGGGGGCAAAATTCCAGAAATTTCCCTTACTTTGGGGCAAAATTCCGGAAATTTCACTTATTTTGGGGCAAAATTGCAGAAATTTCACTTACTTCAGGGAAAAAAGAGCAGGAATTTTCCTTATTTTGAGGCAAAAATGCAGAAATTCCTAATATTTTGTGTCAAGAAGGCAGAAATTTCTCTTATTTTGGGGCAAAATTGCAGAAATTTCACTTATTTCAGGGCATAATTCAAAAATTCCTTTTATTTTGGGGCAAAAAGACAGGAATTCCGTTTATTTTTGAATAAAAAGGCAGAAATTTCACTTATTTTGAGGTTAAAAGGCAGAAATTCCTCTTATTTTGGGGCAAAAATGAAGAAATTTCCCTTTTTTGTGGCAAAAGGTATACATTCCTCTTATTTTTGGGAAAAAAAGCAGAAATTCCCCGTATTTTGGAGCAAAATTGCAGAAATTCCCCTATTTGTGGGGCAAAAAGGCAGAAATTCCCTATATGTTGGGGCAAGAACACAGAAATTCATTTTATTTTGGGGTAAAACTCAGAAATTCCATTTATTTTGGGGAAAATTCCAGAAATTTCCCTTATTTTGGGGCAAAATTGCAGAAATTTCACTTATTTTTGGGCAAAATTGCAGAAATTTCACTTATTTCACTGCAAAATTCAAAAATTTCTTTTATTTTGGGGCAAAAAGACAGAAATTCCGTTTATTTTTGGATAAAAAGGCAGGAATTTCACTTATTTTGAGGTAAAAAGCAAGAAATTCCTCTTATTTTGGGGCAAAAATGAAGAAATTTCCCTTTTTTGTGGCAAAAGGTATACATTCCCCTTATTTTCGGGCAAAAAGGCAGAAATTCCCCGTATTTCGGAGCAAAATTGCAGAAAATCCCCTAATTGTGGGGCAAAAAGGCAGAAATTCCCTATGTGTTGGGGCAGAAAGACAGAAATTCTCCTTATTTTGGGAAAAAACTCAGAAATTCCACTTATTTTGGGGCAAAATTACAGAAATTTCCCTTATTTTGGGGTAAAATTGCATAAATTTCACTTATTTCAGGGCAAAATTCAAAAATTCCTTTTATTTTGGGGCAAAAAGACAGAAATTCCGTTTATTTTTGGGTAAAAAGGCAGAAATTTCACTTATTTTGAGGTAAAAAGGAAGAAATTCCTCTTATTTTGGGGCAAAAATGAAGAAATTTCCCTTTTTTGTGGCAAAAGGTATACATTCCCCTTATTTTCGGGCAAAAAAGCAAAAATTCCCCGTATTTTGGAGCAAAATTGCAGAAAATCCCCAAATTGTGTGGCAAAAATGCAGAAATTCTCTATATGTTGGGGCAAAAAGACAGAAATTCTTTATTTTGGGGCAAAACCCCGAAATTCCATTTATTTTGGGGAAAATTCCAAAAATTTCCCTTATTTTGGGGCTAAATTGCAGAAATTTCACTTATTTTGGGGCAAAATTGCAGAAATTTCACTTATTTCAGGAAAAAAAGGCAGAAATTTTTGATATTTTGGAGCAAAATGGCAGAAATTCTCAATATTTCGTGGCAAAAATGCAGAAATTCCCTTTATTTTGAGGTAAAAATGCTGAAATTCCCCTTATTTAGGAACAAAAAGGCAGAAATTTCCCTTATTTTGGGGCAAAAAGAGAGAAATTCCTTTTATTTTGTGGCAAAAAGGCAGAAATTTCTTTTATTTTGGGGTAAAATTGCAGAAATTTTACTTATTTCAGGGCATAATTCAAAAATTCTTTTTATTTTGGGGCAAAATGACAGAAATTACATTTATTTTTGGGTAGAAAGACAAAAATTTCAATTATTTTGAGGTTAAAAGGCAGAAATTCCTCTTATTTTGGGGCAAAAATGAAGAAATTTTCCTTTTTTGTGCAAAAGGTATACATTCCCCTTATTTTCGGGCAAAAAGGCAGAAATTCCCCGTATTTTGGAGCAAAATTGCAGAAATTCCCCTAATTGCGGGGCAAAAAGGCAAAAATTCCGTATATGTTAGGGCAAAAGTCAGATATTCTCATTATTTTGGGGCAAAACTCAAAATTCCACTTATTCTGAGGCAAAATTCCAGAAATTTCCCTTATTTTGGGGCAAAATTCCAGAAATTTCCCTTATTTTAGGGCAAAATTGCAGAAATTTCACTTATTTCATGGAAAAAAGGCAGAAATTTTCCTTATTTTGGAGCAAAAAGGCAGAAATTCCTAATAGTTTGTGGCAAAATTGCAGAAATTCCCCTTATTTTGAGGTGAAAAGGCTGAAATTTCCCTTATTTGGTGGCAAAAAGAGATAAATTTCCCTTATTTTGGGGCAAAAAGACAGAAATTCCCCTTATTTTGTGGCAAAAGGCAGAAATTTCTTTTATTTTGGGGAAAAATTGCAGAAATATCACTTATATCAGGGCATAATTCAAAAATTCCTTTTATTTTGGGGAAAAAAGACAGAAATTCCGATTATTGTTGGGTAAAAAGGCAGAAATTTCACTTATTTTGAGGTAAAAATGCAGAAATTCCTCTTATTTTGGGGCAAAAATAAAAAAAATTCTTTTTTGTGGCAAAAGGTATACATTATTTTTATTTTCGGGCTAAAAAGAAGAAATTCCCCGTATTTTGGAGCAAAATTGCAGAAATTTTTCTAATTGTGGGGCAAAAATGCAGAAATTCCCTATATGTTGTGGCCAAAAGACAGAAATTCCTTATTTTGGGGCAAAAAGGCAGAAATTCCTAATATTTTGTGGCAAAAATGCTGAAATTCCCATTATTTTAAGGTAAAAAGGCTGAAATTCCCCTTATTTGGGGGCAAAATTCCAGAAATTTCCCTTATTTTGGGGCAAAATTCCAGAAATTTCACTTATTTTTGGGGCAAAATTGCAGAAATTTCACTTATTTCAGGGAAAAAAAGGCAGGAATTTTCCTTATTTTGGGGCAAAAATGCAGAAATTCCTAATATTTTGTGTCAAAAAGGCAGAAATTTCTCTTATTTTGGGGCAAAATTGCAGAAATTTCACTTATTTCAGGGCATAATTCAAAAATTCCTTTTATTTTGGAGCAAAAAGACAGAAATTCCGTTTATTTTTGAATAAAAAGGCAGAAATTTCACTTATTTTGAGGTTAAAAAGCAGAAATTCCTCTTATTTTGGGGCAAAAATGAAGAAATTTCCCTTTTTTGTGGCAAAAGGTATACATTCCTCTTAATTTTGGGAAAAAAAGCAGAAATTCCCCGTATTTTGGAGCAAAATTGCAGAAATTCCCCTAGTTGTGGGGCAAAAAGGCAGAAATTCCCTATATGTTGGGGCAAAAACACAGAAATTCTTTTTATTTTGGGGTAAAACTCAGAAATTCCATTTATTTTGGGGAAAATTCCAGAAATTTCCCTTATTTTGGGGCAAAATTGCAGAAATTTCACCTATTTTTGGGCAAAATTGCATAAATTTCACTTATTTCAGGGCAAAATTCAAAAATTCCTTTTATTTTGTGGCAAAAAGACAGAAATTCCGTTTATTTTTGGGTAAAAAGGCAGAAATTTTACTTATTTTGAGGTAAAAAGGAAGAAATTCCTCTTATTTTGGGGCAAAAATGAAGAAATTTCCCTTTTTTGTGGCAAAAGGTATACATTCCCCTTATTTTCGGGCAAAAAAGCAAAAATTCCCCGTATTTTGCAGTAAAATTGCAGAAAACCCCCTAATTGTGTGCGAAAAATGCAGAAATTCACTATATGTTGGGGCAAAGAGTCAGAAATTCTTTATTTTGGGGCAAAACCCCGAAATTCCATTTATTTTGGGGAAAATTCCAAAAATTTCCCTTATTTTGGGGCTAGATTGCAGAAATTTCACTTATTTTGGGGCAAAATTGCAGAAATTTCACTTATTTCAGGAAAAAAAGGCAGAAATTTTTGATATTTTGGAGCAAAATGGCAGAAATTCTCAATATTTTGTGGCAAAAATGCAGAAATTCCCTTTATTTTGAGGTAAAAGGGCTGAAATTCCTCTTATTTTGGAACAAAAAGGCAGAAATTTCCCTTATTGTTGGGCAAAAAGACAGAAATTCCTTTTATTTTGTGGCAAAAAGGCAGAAATTTCTTTTATTTTGGGGTAAAATTGCAGAAATTTTACTTATTAGGGCATAATTCAAAAATTCTTTTTATTTCAGGGCAAAATGACAGAAAATTCCGTTTACTTTTGGGTAGAAAGGCAGAAATTTCACTTATTTTGAGGTTAAAAGGCAGAAATTCCTCTTATCTGGGGCAAAAATGAAGAAATTTCCCTTTTTTGTGGCAAAAGGTATACATTCCTATTATTATTGGGAAAAAAAGCAGAAATTCCCCGTATTTTGGAGCAAAATTGCAGAAATTCCCCTAGTTGTGGGGCAAAAAGGCAGAAATTCCCTATATGTTGGGGCAAAAACACAGAAATTCTTTTAATTTTGGGGTAAAACTCAGAAATTCCATTTATTTTGGGGAAAATTCCAGAAATTTCCCTTATTTTGGGGCAAAATTGCAGAAATTTCACTTATTTTTGGGCAAAATTGCAGAAATTTCACTTATTTCACTGCAAAATTCAAAAATTTCTTTTATTTTGGGGCAAAAAGTCAGAAATTCCGTTTATTTTTGGGTAAAAAGTCAGAAATTTCACTTAATTTGAGGTAGAAAGCAAGAAATTCCTCTTATTTTGGGGCAAAAATGAAGAAATTTCCCTTTTTTGTGGCAAAAGGTATACATTCCCCTTATTTTCGGGCAAAAAAGCAGAAATTCCCCGTATTTCGGAGCAAAATTGCAGAAAATCCCCTAATTGTGGTGCAAAAAGGCAGAAATTCCCTATGTGTTGGGGCAGAAAGACAGAAATTCTCCTTATTTTGGGAAAAAACTCAGAAATTCCACTTATTTTGGGGCAAAATTACAGAAATTTCCCTTATTTTGGGGTAAAATTGCATAAATTTCACTTATTTCAGGGCAAAATTCAAAAATTCCTTTTATTTTGGGGCAAAAAGACAGAAATTCCGTTTATTTTTGGGTAAAAAGGCAGAAATTTCACTTATTTTGAGGTAAAAAGGAAGAAATTCCTCTTATTTTGGGGCAAAAATGAAGAAATTTCCCTTTTTTGTGGCAAAAGGTATACATTCCACTTATTTTCGGGCAAAAAAGCAAAAATTCCACGTATTTTGGAGCAAAATTGCAGAAAACCCCCTAATTGTGTGGCAAAAATGCAGAAATTCCCTATATGTTGGGGCAAAAATCAGAAATTCTTTATTTTGGGGCAAAACCCCGAAATTCCATTTATTTTGGGGAAAATTCCAAAAATTTCCCTTATTTTGGGGCTAGATTGCAGAAATTTCACTTATTTTGGGGCAAAATTGCAGAAATTTCACTTATTTCAGGAAAAAAAGGCAGAAATTTTCGATATTTTGGAGCAAAATGGCAGAAATTCTCAATATTTTGTGGCAAAAATGCAGAAATTCCCTTTATTTTGAGGTAAAAGGGCTGAAATTCCCCTTATTTTGGAACAAAAAGGCAGAAATTTCCCTTATTTTTGGGCAAAAAGACAGAAATTCCTTTTATTTTGTGGCAAAAAGGCAGAAATTTCTTTTATTTTGGGGTAAAATTGCAGAAATTTTACTTATTAGGGCATAATTCAAAAATTCTTTTTATTTCAGGGCAAAATGACAGAAATTCCGTTTATTTTTGGGTAGAAAGGCAGAAATTTCACTTATTTTGAGGTTAAAAGGCAGAAATTCCTCTTATTTTGGGGCAAAAATGAAAAAATTTCCCTTTTTTGTGGCAAAAGGTATACATTCCTATTATTATTGGGAAAAAAAGCAGAAATTCCCCGTATTTTGGAGCAAAATTGCAGAAATTCCCCTAGTTGTGGGGCAAAAAGGCAGAAATTCCCTATATGTTGGGGCAAAAACACAGAAATTCTTTTTATTTTGGGGTAAAACTCAGAAATTCATTTATTTTGGGGAAAATTCCAGAAATTTCCCTTATTTTGGGGCAAAATTGCAGAAATTTCACTTATTTTTGGGCAAAATTGCAGAAATTTCACTTATTTCACTGCAAAATTCAAAAATTTCTTTTATTTTGGGGCAAAAAGACAGAAATTCCATTTATTTTTGGGTAAAAAGGCAGAAAATTTACTTATTTTGAGGTAAAAAGGAAGAAATTCCTCTTATTTTGGGGCAAAAATGAAGAAATTTCCCTTTTTTGTGGCAAAAGATATACATTCCCCTTATTTTCGGGCAAAAAAGCAAAAATTCCCTGTATTTTGGAGCAAAATTGCAGAAAACCCCCTAATTGTGTGGCAAAAATGCAGAAATTCCCTATATGTTAGGGCAAAAAGTCAGAAATTCTTTATTTTGGGGCAAAACCCCGAAATACCATTTATTTTGGGGAAAATTCCAAAAATTTCCCTTATTTTGGGGCTAGATTGCAGAAATTTCACTTATTTTGGGGCAAAATTGCAGAAATTTCACTTATTTCAGGAAAAAAAGGCAGAAATTTTCGATATTTTGGAGCAAAATGGCAGAAATTCTCAATATTTTGTGGCAAAAATGCAGAAATTCCCTTTATTTTGAGGTAAAAGGGCTGAAATTCCCCTTATTTTGGAACAAAAAGGCAGAAATTTCCCTTATTTTTGGGCAAAAAGAGAGAAATTCCTTTTATTTTGTGGCAAAAAGGCAGAAATTTCTTTTATTTTGAGGTAAAATTGCAGAAATTTTACTTATTAGGGCATAATTCAAAAATTCTTTTTATTTCAGGGCAAAATGACAGAAATTCCGTTTATTTTTGGGTAGAAAGGCAGAAATTTCACTTATTTTGAGGTTAAAAGGCAGAAATTCCTCTTATTTTGGGGCAAAAATGAAGAAATTTCCCTTTTTTGTGGCAAAAGGTATACATTCCTCTTAATTTTGGGAAAAAAAGCAGAAATTCCCCGTATTTTGGAGCAAAATTGCAGAAATTCCCCTAGTTGTGGGGCAAAAAGGCAGAAATTCCCTATATGTTGGGGCAAAAACACAGAAATTCTTTTTATTTTGGGGTAAAACTCAGAAATTCCATTTATTTTGGGGAAAATTCCAGAAATTTCCCTTATTTTGGGGCAAAATTGCAGAAATTTCACCTATTTTTGGGCAAAATTGCATAAATTTCACTTATTTCAGGGCAAAATTCAAAAATTCCTTTTATTTTGTGGCAAAAAGACAGAAATTCCGTTTATTTTTGGGTAAAAAGGCAGAAATTTTACTTATTTTGAGGTAAAAAGGAAGAAATTCCTCTTATTTTGGGGCAAAAATGAAGAAATTTCCCTTTTTTGTGGCAAAAGGTATACATTCCCCTTATTTTCGGGCAAAAAAGCAAAAATTCCCCGTATTTTGCAGTAAAATTGCAGAAAACCCCCTAATTGTGTGCGAAAAATGCAGAAATTCACTATATGTTGGGGCAAAGAGTCAGAAATTCTTTATTTTGGGGCAAAACCCCGAAATTCCATTTATTTTGGGGAAAATTCCAAAAATTTCCCTTATTTTGGGGCTAGATTGCAGAAATTTCACTTATTTTGGGGCAAAATTGCAGAAATTTCACTTATTTCAGGAAAAAAAGGCAGAAATTTTTGATATTTTGGAGCAAAATGGCAGAAATTCTCAATATTTTGTGGCAAAAATGCAGAAATTCCCTTTATTTTGAGGTAAAAGGGCTGAAATTCCTCTTATTTTGGAACAAAAAGGCAGAAATTTCCCTTATTGTTGGGCAAAAAGACAGAAATTCCTTTTATTTTGTGGCAAAAAGGCAGAAATTTCTTTTATTTTGGGGTAAAATTGCAGAAATTTTACTTATTAGGGCATAATTCAAAAATTCTTTTTATTTCAGGGCAAAATGACAGAAAATTCCGTTTACTTTTGGGTAGAAAGGCAGAAATTTCACTTATTTTGAGGTTAAAAGGCAGAAATTCCTCTTATCTGGGGCAAAAATGAAGAAATTTCCCTTTTTTGTGGCAAAAGGTATACATTCCTATTATTATTGGGAAAAAAAGCAGAAATTCCCCGTATTTTGGAGCAAAATTGCAGAAATTCCCCTAGTTGTGGGGCAAAAAGGCAGAAATTCCCTATATGTTGGGGCAAAAACACAGAAATTCTTTTAATTTTGGGGTAAAACTCAGAAATTCCATTTATTTTGGGGAAAATTCCAGAAATTTCCCTTATTTTGGGGCAAAATTGCAGAAATTTCACTTATTTTTGGGCAAAATTGCAGAAATTTCACTTATTTCACTGCAAAATTCAAAAATTTCTTTTATTTTGGGGCAAAAAGTCAGAAATTCCGTTTATTTTTGGGTAAAAAGTCAGAAATTTCACTTAATTTGAGGTAGAAAGCAAGAAATTCCTCTTATTTTGGGGCAAAAATGAAGAAATTTCCCTTTTTTGTGGCAAAAGGTATACATTCCCCTTATTTTCGGGCAAAAAAGCAGAAATTCCCCGTATTTCGGAGCAAAATTGCAGAAAATCCCCTAATTGTGGTGCAAAAAGGCAGAAATTCCCTATGTGTTGGGGCAGAAAGACAGAAATTCTCCTTATTTTGGGAAAAAACTCAGAAATTCCACTTATTTTGGGGCAAAATTACAGAAATTTCCCTTATTTTGGGGTAAAATTGCATAAATTTCACTTATTTCAGGGCAAAATTCAAAAATTCCTTTTATTTTGGGGCAAAAAGACAGAAATTCCGTTTATTTTTGGGTAAAAAGGCAGAAATTTCACTTATTTTGAGGTAAAAAGGAAGAAATTCCTCTTATTTTGGGGCAAAAATGAAGAAATTTCCCTTTTTTGTGGCAAAAGGTATACATTCCACTTATTTTCGGGCAAAAAAGCAAAAATTCCACGTATTTTGGAGCAAAATTGCAGAAAACCCCCTAATTGTGTGGCAAAAATGCAGAAATTCCCTATATGTTGGGGCAAAAATCAGAAATTCTTTATTTTGGGGCAAAACCCCGAAATTCCATTTATTTTGGGGAAAATTCCAAAAATTTCCCTTATTTTGGGGCTAGATTGCAGAAATTTCACTTATTTTGGGGCAAAATTGCAGAAATTTCACTTATTTCAGGAAAAAAAGGCAGAAATTTTCGATATTTTGGAGCAAAATGGCAGAAATTCTCAATATTTTGTGGCAAAAATGCAGAAATTCCCTTTATTTTGAGGTAAAAGGGCTGAAATTCCCCTTATTTTGGAACAAAAAGGCAGAAATTTCCCTTATTTTTGGGCAAAAAGACAGAAATTCCTTTTATTTTGTGGCAAAAAGGCAGAAATTTCTTTTATTTTGGGGTAAAATTGCAGAAATTTTACTTATTAGGGCATAATTCAAAAATTCTTTTTATTTCAGGGCAAAATGACAGAAATTCCGTTTATTTTTGGGTAGAAAGGCAGAAATTTCACTTATTTTGAGGTTAAAAGGCAGAAATTCCTCTTATTTTGGGGCAAAAATGAAAAAATTTCCCTTTTTTGTGGCAAAAGGTATACATTCCTATTATTATTGGGAAAAAAAGCAGAAATTCCCCGTATTTTGGAGCAAAATTGCAGAAATTCCCCTAGTTGTGGGGCAAAAAGGCAGAAATTCCCTATATGTTGGGGCAAAAACACAGAAATTCTTTTTATTTTGGGGTAAAACTCAGAAATTCATTTATTTTGGGGAAAATTCCAGAAATTTCCCTTATTTTGGGGCAAAATTGCAGAAATTTCACTTATTTTTGGGCAAAATTGCAGAAATTTCACTTATTTCACTGCAAAATTCAAAAATTTCTTTTATTTTGGGGCAAAAAGACAGAAATTCCATTTATTTTTGGGTAAAAAGGCAGAAAATTTACTTATTTTGAGGTAAAAAGGAAGAAATTCCTCTTATTTTGGGGCAAAAATGAAGAAATTTCCCTTTTTTGTGGCAAAAGATATACATTCCCCTTATTTTCGGGCAAAAAAGCAAAAATTCCCTGTATTTTGGAGCAAAATTGCAGAAAACCCCCTAATTGTGTGGCAAAAATGCAGAAATTCCCTATATGTTAGGGCAAAAAGTCAGAAATTCTTTATTTTGGGGCAAAACCCCGAAATACCATTTATTTTGGGGAAAATTCCAAAAATTTCCCTTATTTTGGGGCTAGATTGCAGAAATTTCACTTATTTTGGGGCAAAATTGCAGAAATTTCACTTATTTCAGGAAAAAAAGGCAGAAATTTTCGATATTTTGGAGCAAAATGGCAGAAATTCTCAATATTTTGTGGCAAAAATGCAGAAATTCCCTTTATTTTGAGGTAAAAGGGCTGAAATTCCCCTTATTTTGGAACAAAAAGGCAGAAATTTCCCTTATTTTTGGGCAAAAAGAGAGAAATTCCTTTTATTTTGTGGCAAAAAGGCAGAAATTTCTTTTATTTTGAGGTAAAATTGCAGAAATTTTACTTATTAGGGCATAATTCAAAAATTCTTTTTATTTCAGGGCAAAATGACAGAAATTCCGTTTATTTTTGGGTAGAAAGGCAGAAATTTCACTTATTTTGAGGTTAAAAGGCAGAAATTCCTCTTATTTTGGGGCAAAAATGAAGAAATTTCCCTTTTTTGTGGCAAAAGGTATACATTCCTATTATTATTGGGAAAAAAAGCAGAAATTCCCCGTATTTTGGAGCAAAATTGCAGAAATTCCCCTAGTTGTGGGGCAAAAAGGCAGAAATTCCCTATATGTTGGGGCAAAAACACAGAAATTCTTTTTATTTTGGGGTAAAACTCAGAAATTCCATTTATTTTGGGGAAAATTCCAGAAATTTCCCTTATTTTGGGGCACAATTGCAGAAATTTCACTTATTTTTGGGCAAAATTGCAGAAATTTCACTTATTTCACTGCAAAATTCAAAAATTTCTTTTATTTTGGGGCAAAAAGACAGAAATTCCGTTTATTTTTGGGTAAAAATTCAAAAATTTCACTTAATTTGAGGTAGAAAGCAAGAAATTCCTCTTATTTTGTGGCAAAAATGAATAAATTTCCCTTTTTTGTGGCAAAAGGTATACATTCCCCTTATTTTCGGGCAAAAAAGCAGAAATTCTCCGTATTTCAGAGCAAAATTGCAGAAAATCCCCTAATTGTGGGGCAAAAAGGCAGAAATTCCCTATGTGTTGGGGCAAAAAGACAGAAATTCTCCTTATTTTGGGAAAAAACTCAGAAATTCCACTTATTTTGGGGCAAAATTACAGAAATTTCCCTTATTTTGGGGTAAAATTGCATAAATTTCACTTATTTCAGGGCAAAATTCAAAAATTCCTTTTATTTTGGGGCAAACAGACAGAAATTCCGTTTATTTTTGGGTAAAAAGGCAGAAATTTTACTTATTTTTAGGTAAAAAAAAAGAAATTCCTCTTATTTTGGGGCAAAAATGAAGAAATTTCCCTTTTTTGTGGCAAAAGGTATACATTCCCCTTATTTTCGGGCAAAAAAGCAAAAATTCCACGTATTTTGGAGCAAAATTGCAGAAAACCCCCTAATTGTGTGGCAAAAATGCAGAAATTCCCTATATGTTGGGGCAAAAATCAGAAATTCTTTATTTTGGGGCAAAACCCCGAAATTCCATTTATTTTGGGGAAAATTCCAAAAATTTCCCTTATTTTGGGGCTAAATTGCAGAAATTTCACTTATTTTGGGGCAAAATTGCAGAAATTTCACTTATTTCAGGAAAAAAAGGCAGAAATTTTCGATATTTTGGAGCAAAATGGCAGAAATTCTCAATATTTTGTGGCAAAAATGCAGAAATTCCCTTTATTTTGAGGTAAAAGGGCTGAAATTCCCCTTATTTTGGAACAAAAAGGCAGAAATTTCCCTTATTTTTGGGCAAAAAGACAGAAATTCCTTTTATTTTGTGGCAAAAAGGCAGAAATTTCTTTTATTTTGGGGTAAAATTGCAGAAATTTTACTTATTAGGGCATAATTCAAAAATTCTTTTTATTTCAGGGCAAAATGACAGAAATTCCGTTTATTTTTGGGTAGAATGGCAGAATTTTCACTTATTTTGAGGTTAAAAGGCAGAAATTCCTCTTATTTTGGGGCAAAAATGAAGAAATTTCCCTTTTTTGTGGCAAAAGGTATACATTCCTATTATTATTGGGAAAAAAAGCAGAAATTCCCCGTATTTTGGAGCAAAATTGCAGAAATTCCCCTAGTTGTGGGGCAAAAAGGCAGAAATTCCCTATATGTTGGGGCAAAAACACAGAAATTCTTTTTATTTTGGGGTAAAACTCAGAAATTCCATTTATTTTGGGGAAAATTCCAGAAATTTCCCTTATTTTGAGGCAAATTGCAGAAATTTCACTTAATTTGTGGCAAAATTGCAGAAATTTCACTTATTTCAGGGAAAAAAAACAGAAATTTTCAATATTTTGGAGCAAAATTGCAGAAATTCTCAATATTTTGTGCCAAAAATGCAGAAATTCCCCTTATTTTGATGTATAAATGCTGAAATTCCCCTTATTTCGGGACAAAAAGGCAGAAATTTCCCTTATTTTGGGGCAAAAAGACAGAAATTGCCCTTATTTTGTGGCAAAAAGGCAGAAATTTCTTTTATTTTGGGGTAAAATTGCAGAAATTTCACTTATTTCAGGGCATAATTCAAAAATTCCTTTTATTTTGGGGCAAAAAGACAGAAATTCCGTTTATTTTTGGGTAAAAAGGCAAAAATTTCACTTATTTTGATGTAAAAAGGCAGAAATTCCTATTATTTTGGGGCAAAAATTAAGAAATTTCCCTTTTTTGTGGCAAAAGGTATACATTACCCTTATTTTTGGGAAAAAAAGCAGAAATTCCCTGTATTTTGGAGCAAAATTGCAGAAATTCCCCAAGTTGTGGGGCAAAAAGGGAGAAATTTTCTATTTGTTGGGGCAAAAAGACAGAAATTCTCCTTATTTTGGGGCAAAACTCAGAAATTCCACTTATTTCGGGGCAAAATTGCAGAAATTTCACTTATTTTGGGGCAACATTGCAGAAATTTCCTTTATTTCAGGGAAGAAAGAGAGAAATTTTTCTTATTTTGGGGCAAAAAGGCAGAAATTCCTAATATTTTGTGGTAAAAATGCAGAAATTCCTCTTATTTTGTGTCAAAAAGTCAGAAATTTCCCTTATTTTGAGGCAAAATTGAAGAAATTTCATTTATTTCAGGCCATAATTCAAAAATTCCTTTTATTTTGGGGCAAAAAGACAGAAATTCCATTTATTTTTGGGTATGAAATGCAGAAATTTCACTTATTTTGAGGTAAAAAGGCAGAAATTCCTCTTATTTTGGGGCAAAAATGAAGAAATTTTCCTTTTGTGGCAAAAGGTATACATTCCCCTTATTTTCGGGCTAAAAAGCAGAAATTCCCCGTATTTTGGAGCAAAATTGCAAAAATTCTCCTAATTGTGGGGCAAAAATGCAGACATTCCCTATATGTTGGGGTAAAAAGACAGAAATTCTTTTTATTTTGGGTCAAAACTCAGAAATTTCCCTTATTTTGGGGCAAAATTCCAAAAATTTCTTTTATGTTTGGGCAAAATTGCAGAAAT